>NC_057808.1:81405494-81685390 GCF_018294505.1 Triticum aestivum
GCCGCCCGCCGAGCTCGCCGCCACCCTCGCCCGCGGGCCCCGCCGCCTTCCTCGCCGGCCGGCGACCCCGCCGCCGACCTCCTCCTTTCCTCTGGTCGTCGCCTCGCCTTCCCTCCATCGCCGCCGACGAGGGCGAGCACGAGCGCGCCGATCCAGATCCAACTTCTGTACGGTTGACTTTTTCCCCGACCCCCTAATTTTTCCCTGAGTCTTTAGATTTTGATGATAAGTGCCTCTGTTCATAGTTGCATAACTCCTTGCATGTAGCTCCGATTCGCGCGTGTAATATGTCAAATTGTTCGCCTCATGATGCTCTTCAATTTGTTCAATTGCACCATGTTAGTTAGAGGTCATCTTGATGCCCAAATCTCTGTTGGAAGAGGGCTAGTTGCTGTTATCTGCTGGTTCTTAACAGAACTTGGAGATTTGTCATTTTTGTATCATTTATTCTGTGCATCTTATGGGCATGAGCTCTACATGTGTTTTTAAGTATGCCATGCCATCTTTCCAAGGGTGTATTCCACGTATTTTTGTGATCTCTGTGGTGACTAGAACAAGCATGCAAAGTAGGCCCCGTAATATTTCTGATTTCAGGGACTTAGTGTTTTCTCTAAGTCCTTGTCTGCTGTTATTTTGTTGCCATGTAAACTTGATGCTACAGAGAGATCCATGCATATTTTGGAGATGTTCAGTAAGGATGTTTTGTAGCTATAGTTGAAATTGATCCATTCCTGCCATTGTGTGCAATTATGGGGTGCCATAGCATGACTCAATCTTGCTATACGTTTGCTATAAAATATTTCTGCCAGATTCTTAGCATGATATTCATTTTTGCCAAGCTCATTGTAGTTGATCCATACATGCTATGCTTTTGTTCTTGCCATGGATAGCTTCATAAACATGCCATCTTGCTGTAGGTATGCTTGGTTTGTCATGCATTGCTCTGTACTGAGTGCATCAAGCTCACAAAGAGGCCTTCATATTATTGTTTCTGCCATGCTCTGTTTTCTGCTAAGTCTGAAACCTGATAACGAAACTTGCTATGTTTACATGCTTGCCATCATATCTTCTGATACTTTTTGGCTTATGGTGAGTAAGGGACTTTTGTCATATGCATCTAGTAAAACACTGAGATGCCTTGTTTTGCTATGTTAAATTCCTGTAGCATGTTGATTTCGTGCTCTGAACATTGCTACCTGATGCTGTTTTCTGCCATGTCCAGTTTTTCACTAAGTCTGTGATCCTGTTATCTTTTGCACTTTTGCCATGCTTGTTTGAGCTTGATATATTGTGACTTAGCCGTAGCTAAGTGTTCATCTTTTGTCAAGCATCTCCTGTAAATTACTGCCATATGCTTTGTCGCTATGTTGGAGTGCTGTAGCATTGTTGCTTGTTGCATTTTAAGTGCTATCATGCTGTTAATCGCAGATTCGTGTCATTCTTGTTTTGCTTGCCATTTGCAAACCGTGCATCCGTCTCCGGTGATATTTATATCGATTTCGACCGAAATCATCCCATTTTTCCAGTGGCATGCTTGGTTTGCCAAGTTACTGCCTTGTTCATCATTTTCCTTCCGGAGCACGCATATGCATCGCATATCATATCTTGCATATCATACATGTTTTGCATTATGTTGCTTGTGCATTTCGCGTTGTTGATTGTGGTTCCGTTTGTTTATGTTCTTGTCTTGGGTAGAGCCGGGAGACAAGTTCGTGAACGAGGAACCTGTTGAGTACGCTTACGAGGATCAAGCTTTCGACAACTCTGAGAACCTTGCAGGGAAGATGACCACCCCTCGAAATCACTTCTATCTTTGCTTTGCTAGTTGTTCGCTCTATTGCCATGCTACGCTATCTATCACTTGCTATATCATGTCTCCCATATTGCCATGTCAGCCTCTAACCATCCTTTCCTAGCAAACCGTTGTTTGGCTAAGTTACCACTTTTGCTCAGCCCTTCTTATAGCATTGCTAGTTGCAGGTGAAGTTGAAGTTTGTTCCATGTCGGAACATGGATATGTTGGGATATCACAATATCTCTTATTTAATTAATGCATCTATATATTTGGTAAAGGGTGGAAGGCTCGGCCTTATGCCTGGTGTTTTGTTCCACTCTTGCCGCCCTAGTTACTGATATACCGGGATTATGTTCCTTGAGTTTGCGTTCCTTACGCGGTCGGGTGATTTATGGGACCCCCTTGACAGTTCGCCTTGAATAAAACTCCTCCAGCAAGGCCCAACTTTGGTTTTACCATTTGCCGCCTAAGCCTTTTCCCCCGGGTTTTCGCGAGCCCGAGGGTCATCTTATTTTAACCCCCGGGCCAGTGTTCCTCTGAGTGCTGGTCCAAACTAGAGCACCGTGCGGGACCGTCCCTTGGCAACTTGGGTTATGTTGGTACCTGTACGCTTCGCTTATCCGGTGTGCCCTGAGAACGAGATATGTGCAGCTCCTATCGGGATTTGTCGGCACAATCGGGCGGCTTTGCTGGTCTTGTTTTACCATTGTCGAAATGTCTTGTAAACCGGGATTCCGAGACTGATCGGGTCTTTCCGGGAGAAGGTTTATCCTTCGTTGACCGTGAGAGCTTATGATGGGCTAAGTTGGGACACCCCTGCAGGGTATTATCTTTCGAAAGCCGTGCCCACAGATATGAGGCAGATGGGAATTTGTTAATGTCCGGTTGTAGATAACTTGTCACTTGACCCAATTAAAATACATCAACTGCGTGTGTAGCCGTGATGGTCTCTTCTCGGCGGAGCCCGGGAAGTGAACACGGTCTGTGTTATGTATGACGTAAGTAGGAGTTCAGGATCACTTCTTGGTCATTGCTAGATGGCGTCCGTTCCTTTGCTTCTCTCCTCGCTCTCATTTGCATTTGTTAGCCACCATATATGCTTATTGCCGCTGCAGCTCCACCTCATTGCACCATCCTTTCCTATAAGCTTAAATAGTCTTGATCTCGTGGGTGTGAGATTGCTGAGTCCCCGTGACTCACAGATTCTACCAAAACAGTTGCAGGTGCCGACGATGCCAGTGCAGACGATGGGGTCGATCTCAAGTGGGAGTTCGACGAGGAACGTGGTCGTTACTATGTGTCTTTTCCTGATGATCAGTATTGGAGCCCAGTTGGGACGATCGAGGATCTAGCATTTGGGGTTGTCTTATTTTCATCTGGATCTTCACCGTAGCCGGTCTATATGTTTGTATTTTGGATGATGTATGAGATATATTTATGTATTGTGTGAAGTGGCGATTGTAAGCCAACTCTTTATCCCTTTCTTGTTCATTACGTGGGATTGTGTGAAGATGACCCTTCTTGCGACAAAACCACTATGCGGTTATGCCTCTAAGTCGTGCCTCGACACGTGGGAGATATAGCCGCATCGTAGGCGTTACAATTTGAGTCCTCATAAAAACAAGCGCCAAGTGCTTTTGAAGAAAGCAAAATGTAGATGCATCTTGTGGTACATCCTTAGACGTGTCATGCCCTAGCAAAGTATTTATGTAAAATGTGCCATTTTGTGTCCTACAAACAAAACCTTTTCATCAACATATAGTTCGCGAAATTTATAGGTTTATACTTCCCATAGTGTGCAGTATGAGATCTTTTTTTCCTTCTAGACTTTAATGTCTGACCTTGGAGAGGAAATCCTACTCATTGACACCGTAAGATTGTTTCCCAAGAGCTACTATTCACCGTCTTTGTCGTGCACTACATACACTCCCACTTGGAGCACACCATCATCAGCCGAGCACACTAGACATCATCGCCGCCACTCACCTTCTCTCCTACCTGTTACCATCATGCCAAGTGCCTAGCTAGGACACCCTACCAAGGGATCTGCTAGATTAAGCTCCCACAAAAATGTGAAAATTTCTAATTTTGTATAATGTAGTACCAACAAGAATCCTTGACATCCAAAGTCAAACCATAGTATGGGAAAAAATAATGAAAATTTCCATTGATGATAAATAAACCGGGCCAAAGTGAAGGCCCAATTCACATTATAATGTTCAAGCTGTGATTTGTCTTTTTATTTATTTATATGTATATTTTACATTGGATTTAAAATTTCATACAATGGTAAGTATGAATTGTAATTGCATCCTAGCAAAATTTCATAAAATTTTGATATTTCACTTTTTCTAGGGATCGGGTGACTGGTAGCACCAAATGCCCAATGGACCGGATATGCTATCTCGTCACCATCGACGAACCAGCTAAGTGGGTTGAGCCCATTGTCGTTTTTTTGGAAATGGAGGCATGCCCCCGGCCTCTGCATTATAATGATGCATGCAGCCATCTTATTAAAAAAATCCACAAAGTATCACAAAGTCATAAAAGTATTACAACTCGCAAGCGGAGCGAAGCAAATGAATAAAAGGAAAATACATGCTGACAATGAAAACCGGTACGGCAATATGAAGGATAAGCTTCCTAAACTCCTATCCTGTTATGCGACCGCCATCCGAACCGGTTGAATATAGCCCGTGCTACCATCTCCCACTGGTTGCAGCCAGTAACCAAAGGCTCCCTGGAGTCCCTAGGAGTGAGTAAGGACCACGTACGGCTCCATGCGGTAGCTCTGAAGATAACCTGCAAGAAAGTTAAATTGTGTTGTCGGTTAAAAATCAAATCATTCCTGCAGTTCCATATAGCCCACATAAGCGCACATATTCCAATCCGAATACGAGCCGCGGTAGTATGTTCTAGCCCAGCTAACCACGTTCCAAACAACGATTCAGTGTCAACTGGAGGATTAATGTTGAAGGCTATATGAATCGTTCTCCAAAGCAATTTGGCGAGTGGACATTCAAGGAATAAATGTTGTATTGTTTCATCATGATCACAAAAACAACAACGTGAACTACCTACCCATCGCCTCTTGATTAAGTTGTCCTTGGTGAGTATTACTTGCTTGTGGACAAACCACATAAAAAATTTAATACGCAAGGCAATCTTAATCTTCCAAATATGCAACGATCTTGTGATTGGGCCAAAATTAATCAAGTCCATATAGAAAGATTTTACCGTAAAAACCCCATTTTTAGCTAATTTCCATTGCGTTGAATCCGGCTGGTCAGAGAGTTGAACATCTATCAATCTCCGAACCAAGTGCATCCGGGCAGTCCATCTCTCACCAACTAACGCACGTCTGAACTGAATATTCAAGGGAATCGTTCAGAAAACTGTGCCTACGTAATCCTCCATACATTGCACAATGTTATAAAGGATGGGATATTGCACGGCCAGGGGTGTCTCTCCTAACCACGTATCCTCCCAAAATCTTGTTGACATCCCATTGCCAACCAAGAATTTGACCCTACGAAAGAACAAGTCCTTTGTTCTCATAAGCCCTTTCCAGAATGGCGAGTCAGTTGGTCTCGTGGTAACCTGGGCGAGCGTTTTCGACTGCAAATATTTATTGCGCAAAATCTGTGCCCACATGCCCTCCGGCTCTGTCTCTAACCTGTAGAGACATTTGCTCATAAGGCATTTATTCTTGATTTCTAAGTTATCAATACCTAGACCCCCCTGGTCTTTTGGTCGGCAAAGGATATCCCATCGCGTGAGTCGGTATTTCCTCTTGGCCTCATCTGACTGCCAGAAGAACCGAGATCTAAAGAAATTAAGCCACTTCCGTACCCCTTTCGGAATTTCGAAGAACGATAGTAGAACATCAGCATACTAGTCAGTACCGAATTAATCAGCACTAGCCGACCTCCATAAGACATAAGCTTGCCCTTCCAGTAGCTCAGCTTTTTCTCAATTCGATCTTCGATACACTTCCATTCTTTATTAGATAACTTACGGTGGTGAATCAGTATGCCCAAATAACTAAATGGTAAAGAACCTAATTCACACCCGAACAGTTGTCTATGGGTGTCTTGCTCGTCCTTGGCCTTCCCAAAGCAAAAAAACTCACTCTTGTGAAAGTTTATCTTTAAACCAGACAATTGTTCGAAGAGACATAATATAAGTTTCATATTGCGCACTTTAGCAATGTCATGTTCCATGAATAAGATAGTGTCGTCAGCGTACCGTAAGATGGATACTCCTCCATCGACCAGATGAGGAACTAACCCCTCCATTTGACCATGCTGCTTGGCTCTACCAATAAGAATGGCCAACATGTCGGCCACTATATTAAACAAGAGAGGAGACATGGAATCTCCTTGTCTCAAACCCTTGTGTGTCTGAAAGTAATGACCGATATCATCGTTAACCTTGATTCCGGCACTACCCTTCTTGACTTGAGAACCCACTTGGTTCCGCCAAGCCTCACTAAAACCTTTCATGCGCATTGCCTGCTGAAGGAAAGGCCACTTAACTTTATCATATGCCTTCTCAAAATCCACTTTGAAGATAACCCCATCTAGCTTCTTCGAATGGATTTCATGAAGCGTTTCATGCAAAACGACTGCCCCTTCAAGTATGTGTCTCCCTAGCATGAACGCTGTCTGGCTCAGTTGTACCACTGAATGAGCAATCTGTGTCAATCTATTGGTACCCACCTTTGTGAAAATTTTGAAACTCACATTAAGAAGACATATGGGCCTGAATTGTTCGATCCGAACTGCTTCTTCTTTCTTTGGCAATAGCGTAATCATGCCAAAGTTAAGATGAAACAGCTCTAGATGACCGTTAAAGAAATCATGAAACATAGGCATAAGATCATCCTTAATAATATGCCAACATTTCTTATAGAATTCAGCTGGAAACCCATCTGGTCCCGGTGCTTTATTCGGTTTTGCATCCTGAACCTCCTTCTCAGTAAGCGGTGCAGATAGAATATCATTCTCCTCTATCTGGAGCTGAGGGATATCTCGAAAAACAGATTCATCTAGGGCCACCGTGCTTGCTTCCGGATGCCCAGAAAGTTGTTTATAGTAATTAGAAATATAAGCTTTCATATTCTCATGCCCCGCAATTGTCCCCTCGTCCTGTTCAAGTTGTATGATTTTCTTCTTCCTATGTTTACCATTCGCAATCATATGGAAGAATTGTGTATTGTCATCCCCTTGGACAACCTTAAGCACTTTAGCACGCAGTGCCCACTTGAGCTCCTCTTCTCTAAGAAGAGCTCGTAAGCCTTGCTCAGCTTCGGACTTGGAGTTTTGCTCATTAACCGTAAGGAGATTACTTTCGGCTTTTAAATCTAACGCTTCAATTAATTGAGTGAGTCATTCTTTTTCTTGTTTTTAAATCCCACTCTCGTTTCTGGCCCAACCTTGCAAAAACTGTCTCAGATGTTTGATCTTATTTTGCCATATCTCAATACTAGTTCTTCCACTAACAGGCTTCTCCCACTCGCGTGCAATGATCTCCAAGAAGTTTTGCTTCTCGAACCAACCTAGTTCGAAAGAGAAAGCATTCTTGTTCGCAACGTGTGTAGCCTCTCCCGAGTCTACAAGAAGTGGTGTGTGGTCTGAGATCACTCTCTGCATTGCATGAACCGACACCAATGGGTACTTTTGTTCCCATTCCACACTTGTGAGTACCCTATCCAACTTCTCATAAGTCGGAGTGGGCAACGAATTGGCCCATGTAAATTGTCTACCGGTGAGCTTAATTTCTCTCAAATTAAGACCCTCGATAATCATGTTAAACATCAAAGACCAACGTCCATCAAAATTGTCATTGTTCTTTTCATCTCTCCTCCGAATTATATTAAAGTCCCCACTGACTAGGATTGTCAAAGTTTCATCTCCATAGATCCGCACTAAGTCGGCTAGAAAATCTGGTTTAAATTCAGGTTGTGCTGCCCCATATACAGCCACAAGAGACCATCGAAAACCATCCAATTTTGATCTCACCCGAAACTTAACCGCAAAATCTCCCCGAACCACGTTAAGCACCTCAAGTGTTTCACATCAAACCCCTAGCAATATCCCACCAGATCTTCCTCTAGGAGGTAAGACGTGCCAATCAAAAACAATTCCTCCAGATAGAGTTCCAAGGAACTGTGAGGTAAAGTTATCTCGCCGTGTTTCCAAAAGCGCAATAAAGTCTAAATGTTGCTCTATCGTTGTCTCCGCCAAGAACCTAGGTTTAGCCAAGTCGGCTAGACCTCTGCTATTCCAAAAGATTCCTTCCATAAGTCATCATGGAATTTTTTCTTAAGCTTAACCCTAGCACTTCTACGAACCGCCAAAGTAGGATAAATTTTCTGTTTCCAGGGTCGCTTGGGCTTCTTCCCATCAACCTTCGGGAACGTAGGATCGGCATAACACGAGACAGTGCCCTCCATCATTAGAGGCGCTACAGTGTCCGTAGTCTCCGACCCTTCCTCATCTTCGGCCTCCTCACTAGGCAAGAGATTATTACAACTGTTTTCAAGGGCTACAATCCCAAAATTGTTCATGGCATCTTCATTCATAGGTTTAACTGATGCGAGGTTCTGAATTATTTTAGAAGCCCGCTCTGCTTCTAAATCTAAAAGATCATTAACAGATTTCGCTATCTCCTTTTCATTTGAACCCGGAGTTATTCCTAAGTCGATTGCCTTATCAATAATTTCATGCTCGGTGAAATGCATAATTGAACAACTCTTATTAAAAGACATACCGGTAGTTGCCTCGACATCTCGAAGCATGGCCGCCCTCTTGGCGCGCGCTAACTACAGATCATCAGCACCTGGTTGTCCCTGGATTCGGTTGCTAACACACCTGCCAACCGTGACCGGATCCGTGATCCCACCGAAAGCGATAAGCTCCTCCGTAGTCCTCTCCCGAGGCGTGTGCTCCCCGCTCCGAGGCCCTTCCCTAGTTGCCGGTGGAGAAGGGTAAGGCGCGGTCGAGCGGGTATCACCAGCCGAAATGGTGGGAGAAGGAGACCATGGAGCCGCCTGCTCGACAGTCCCATTCCCCCCCCCCCAAACCATCATCACAGCATGGGGACGCCGTCGGAGAGGGATATTTGTGGGCCTCCTGCCCGCGCTCCTGACCGTGCTGCCCGGGACTACCCCGCGGTGAGAGGACATGGCGGGCCTCCAACCCACGCCCCTCCCCCAGATGGCAAGGGACCGCCGCGGTTGGGCTGGGGATGCGGGCCTCCTGCCCCCCCCCCCCACACACACACACCGTCGGTAGACCGCTGCCCGGCGAGTCCTGCGGCCCGAAATCAACCCTCTGAGACAATAGAACCTTAGGCGGACCAACAACAGGGGGCATCACTGGCGGTAACTCGAGCTCCTCTGGATCGTCCGCCTCAACTCGGTTACTCCATAACCGGCTAGGAGCAGACCGCGCTCCAAAGGACCCAAAATGAAGCGTGTTCATCGGTGTCATGGAAGATGACGCCTCCTTGGTAGATGTATTCGCCCATTAACATCCAAAACCGAATATATTATAGCATGAAACAATCAAAAATTATAGATACGTTGGAGATGTATCTGTTGGGGAACGTAGCAGAAATTTAAAATTTTCTACGCATCAACAAGAACAATCTATGGAGTCTTCTAGCAAAGAGAGGGAAAAGAGTGCATCTACATACCCTTGTAGATCGCGCGCGGAAGCGTTCAAGAGAACGGGGTTGATGGAGTCGTACTCGTCGTGATCCAAATCACCGATGATCCTAGCGCCGAACGGACGGCACCTCCGCGTTCAACACACGTACAGAGCGGGGACGTCTCCTCCTTCTTGATCCAGCAAGGGGGGAGGAGAAGTTGATGGAGATCCAGCAGCACGACGGCGTGGTGGTGGAAGCAGCGGGGATCTCGGCAGGGCTTCGCCAAGCTCAGCGAGAGGGAGAGGTGTCACGGGAGGGAGAGGGAGGCGCCAGGGGCTTGGGTGCTGCTCCCATGCACCTCCCCACTATATATAGGGGTGGAGGGGGCTGGTTTCTTGCCCTCCAAGTCCATTGGGGCGTTGGCAAAGGTGGGGGAAAGAAATCCCATCATTTCCCTTCCCCACCGATTGTTATCCCCCCTTTTTAGGGATCTTGATCTTATCCCTTCGGGATATGATCTTATTCCTTCTAAGGTGGGATCTTGGTGCGCCTTGACCAGGGGTGTGGGGCCTTGCCCCCACTACCCACGTTCATGTGGGTCCCCCCATGCAGGTGGGCCCCACTTCGGAACCTTCTAGAACCTTCCCGGTACAATACCGAAAAATCCCGAACATTTTCCGGTGGCCAAAATAGGACTTCCCATATATAAATCTTTACCTTCGGAACTCCTCGTGACGTCCGGGATCTCATCCAGGACTCCGAACAACTTTCGGTTAACCGCATACTAATATCTCTACAACTCTAGCGTCACCGAACCTTAAGTGTGTAGACCCTACGGGTTCGGGAGACATGCAGACATGACCGAGACGACTCTCCAGTCAATAACCAACAGCGGGATCTGGATACCCATGTTGGCTCCCACATGTTCCACGATGATCTCATCGGATGAACCACGATGTCGAGGATTCAATCAATCCCATATACAATTCCCTTTGTCAATCGGTACGTTACTTGCCCGAGATTCGATCGTCGGTATCCCAATACCTTGTTCAATCTCGTTACCGGCAAGTCACTTTACTCGTACCGTAATGCATGATCCCGTGACCAAACACTTGGTCACATTGAGCTCATTATGATGATGCATTATCGAGTGGGCCCAGAGATACCTCTCCGTCATACGGAGTGACAAATCCCAGTCTCGATTCGTGCCAACCCATAGTGCACCTTTATAGCCACCCAGTTACGTTGTGACGTTTGGCACACCCAAAGCACTCCTATGGTATCCGGGAGTTGCACAATCTCATGGTCTAAGGAAATGATACTTGACATTTAGAAAAGCTCTAGCAAACGAACTACACGATCTTGTGATATGCTTAGGATTGGGTCTTGTCCATCACATCATTCTCCTAATGCTGTGATCCCGTTATCAATGACATCCAATGTCCATAGTCAGGAAACCATGACTATCTGTTGATCAACGAGCTAGTCAACTAGAGGCTCACTAGGGACATGTTGTGGTCTATGTATTCACACATGTATTACGATTTCCGGATAACACAATTATAGCATGAACAATAGACAATTATCATGAACAAGGAAATATAATAATAACCATTTTATTATTGCCTCTAGGGCATATTTCCAACACTAGCACGTATGTGACCCCGGCATGCGTCCACTTGACCACATCCGGTACGAACTCCAAACTGACTACACTAACAAGTAACCTCGCTGCTCTGTGTGCACGAGTAAATGGCATGTCAACCTGTTCCATCTTTACCAATGAGAGAACCCAAGCTCCAAGCAACCAGGAAGTGATTAATATATTTGCGAGGTGCACCATAGAAATGAACACAGACCTTCTCTAAAGGTGTACCCTCGGGCTCCTTCTCCTTCCACTCATCGAAGGCCATGATAATATTTGTACTCTATACTCTGCACATGCCAAACTTAAGGATATGCAACTGGTCATCTTTAGTGGGAAAATCAACCTTGTAAGTCTGGGTCTCCAAATTAACAAGGTCCACTGTTGATTGCCTGGTACTAGGTCCTGCAACTGTCGCACAATCTGTGCCTCTGTCAAAATCCCATTGGTAACCATGACAACAGCGGGAAAGGAGCTCTCTTGCATATGTGTCATAGGTGCCACATCAGGTGACTCAAAAAACATTAGCTCCTAACAACAAACTCCATAGATATTGACCACTGGCTTGGGGCCAGAAAGAAGCGGACAGTCACTGGTCACATGCTGCGATCTACAACAATAGTCACATAATTCTGTGGTACACTCTGCCACGAAATGCCCCGGCTCGCCACATCTATAACACGGTAACTTCTTCTTCTTAATAGCCCACTTTGATAACTTTTCACCATCACATTTGTCCGGAACCTTTTCAGACCCTCCATCACCGACGTTAACAACCCCGGTGCTGGTCACCGGAATGCTGACCGCTGCCAATGCCCGGACTGTGTCTACAGCCACCTCGGGGAGAGTAGGTGAGGTCGTTTGCACTGTAGCAGCAGGCTCGGCTTGTGCCACCGTGGCCGTAGCAACACGCGGTGGAGGAGGCCGCGGTGGAGGCGGGCGCCAACCCCCTCCTCTCCCGCCTCAGAAGGCACGGTTAGCTCCCCGGTTATATCGGTTAGTTGGGCCGGCCACCCCCTCGACGAAGTTGCCGGGAGGTCCTTGAAAACCGTGTCCCGGTCCGCTGCTACCTCTTGAGCACTGCGTTGGTTTTCCCATGAAGAGGAAAGGGTGATGCAGAAAGTAGCGTAAGTATTTCCCTCAGTTTTTTAGAACCTAGGTATCAATCCAGTAGGAGATCACGCACAAGTCTCACGCACCTGCACAAACAAATAAGAACCTCGCAACCAACGCGATAAAGGGGTTGCCAATCCCTTCACGGTCACTTACGAGAGTGAGATCTGCTAGATATGATAAGATACTATTTTTGGTATTTTTATGATAAAGATGCAAAGTAAAATAAACGGCAATAAAAATAGCTAAGTGTTGGAAAATTAATATTATGGAAAATAGACCCCGGGGCCATAGGT
Organism: Triticum aestivum; assembly: GCF_018294505.1. Classification (NCBI taxonomy): domain Eukaryota; kingdom Viridiplantae; phylum Streptophyta; class Magnoliopsida; order Poales; family Poaceae; genus Triticum; species Triticum aestivum. The sequence goes on from NC_057808.1 coordinate 81,418,000, forward strand.
TTCACTAGTGGCTTCTCTCAAGAGCATAAATATTACGATGGGTAAACGAATTACTGTCGAGCAATTGATAGAATTGAGCATAGTTATGAGAATATCTAGGTATGATCATGTATATAGGCATCACGTCCGCGATAAGTAGATCAAAACGATTCTGCATCTACTACTATTACTCCACACATCGACCGCTATCCAGCATGCATCTAGAGTATTAAGTTCATAAGAACAGAGTAATGCTTTAAGTAAGATGACATGATGTAGAGGGATAAACTCATGCAATATGATATAAACCCCATCCTTTTATCCTCGATGGCAACAATACAATACGTGCCTTGCTACCCCTGCTGTCACTGGGAAAGGACACCACAAGATTGAACCCAAAGCTAAGCACTTCTCCCATTGCAAGAAAGATCAATCTAGTAGGCCAAACCAAACTGATAATTCGAAGAGACTTGCAAAGATAACCAATCATACATAAAAGAATTCAGAGGAGATTCAAATATTGTTCATAGATAATCTTGATCATAAACCCACAATTCATCGGATCTCGACAAACACACCGCAAAAGAAGATTACATCGAATAGATCTCCAAGAAGATCGAGGAGAACTTTGTATTGAGATCCAAAGAGAGAGAACAAGCCATCTAGCTAATAACTATGGACCCGAAGGTCTGAGGTAAACTACTCACACATCATCGGAGAGGCTATGGTGTTGATGTAGAAGCCCTCCGTGATCAATGCCCCCTCCGGTGGAGCGCCGGAAAAGGCCCCAAGATGAGATCTCACGGGTACAAAAGGTTGCGGCGGTGGAAATAGGGTTTTTGCTCCGTATCTGATGTTTCCAGGGTATATGGGTATATATAGGAGGAAGAAGTACGTCGGTGGAGCAACGTGGGCCCCACGAGGGTGGAGGGCGCGCTTGGGGGGTAGGCGCGCCCCCCTGCCTCATGCTCTCCTCGTTGATTGCTTTACGTAGACTCCAAGTCCTCTGGATCATGTTTGTTCCGAAAATCAATTTCCCGAAGGTCTCATTCCGTTTGGACTCCGTTTGATATCCTTTTCCTTCGAAACACTGAAATAGGCAAAAAAAACCAGCAATTCGGGCTGGGCCTCTGGTTGATAGGTTGTCCCAAAAATAATATAAAAGTGTATAGTAAAGCCCATTAAACATCCAAAACAAAATATAATATAGCATGGAACAATAAAAAATTATAGATACGTTGGAGACGTATCAAGCATCCCCAAGCTTAATTCCTGCTCGTCCTCGAGTAGGTAAATGATAAAAACAAATTTTTTGATGTGGAATGCTACTTAGCATAATTTTCAATGTAATTCTCTTATTTGTGGTATGAATATTCAGATCCAAAAGATTCAAGATAAAAGTTTAATATTGACATAAAAATAATAATACTTCAAGCATACTAACTAAGCAATTATGTCTTCTCAAAATAACATGGCCAAAGAAAGTTATCCCTACAAAATCATATAGTCTGGCTATGCTCTATCTTCACCACACAAAATATTTAAATCATGCACAACCCCGATGACAAGCCAAGCAATTGTTTCATACTTTTGGTGTCCTCAAACTTTTTCAATCTTCACGCAATACATGAGCGTGAGCCATGGACATAGCACTATATGTGGAATAGAATGGTGGTTGTGGAGAAGACAAAAAGGAGAAGATAGTCTCACATCAACTAGGCGTATCAACGGGCTATGGAGAGGCCCATCAATAGATGTCAATGTGAGTGAGTAGGGATTGCCATGCAACGGATGCACTAGAGCTATAAGTATATGAAAGCTCAACAAGAGAAACTAAGTGGGTGTGCATCCAACTCGCTTGCTCACGGAGACCTAGGGCATTTTGAGGAAGCCCGTCATTGGAGTATACAAGCCAAGTTCTATAATGAAAAATCCCCACTAGTATATGAAAGTGATATCATAGGAGACTCTATATCATGAAGATCATGGTGCTACTTTGAAGCACAAGTGTGGTAAAAGGATATTAGCATTGTCCCTTCTCTCTTTTCTCTCATTTTTTGGGCCTTTTCTCTTTTTTTATGGCCTCTTTTTTAATATATATTTTTATTTATTTTTCGTCCGGAGTCTCATCCCGACTTGTGGGGGAATCATAGTCTCCATCATCCTTTCCTCACTTGGGACAATGCTCTAATAATGATGATCATCACACTTTTATTTACTTTACAACTCAAGAATTACAACTCAAAACTTAGAACTAAATATGACTCTATGTGAATGCCTCCGGCGGTGTACCGGGATATGCAATGAATCAAGAGTGACATGTATGAAAGAATTATGAACGGTGGCTTTGCCACAAATATGATGTCAACTTCATGATCATGCAAAGCAATATGACAATGATGGAGCATGTCATAGTAAACGGAACGGTGGTAAGTTGCATGGCAATATATCTCGGAATGGCTATGGAAATGCCATGGTAGGTAGGTATGGTGGCTGTTTTGAGGAAGGTATATGGTGGGTGTATGATACCGGCAAAAAGTGTGTGGTATTAGAGAGGCTAGCAATGGTGGAAGGAAGAGAGTGCGTATAATCCATGGACTCAACATTAGTCATAAAGAACTCATATACTTGTTGCAAAAATCTACAAGTTATCAAAGCAAAGTATTACGCGCATGCTCCTAGGGGGATAGATTGGTAGGAAAAGACCATCGCTCGTCCCCGACCGCCACTCATAAGGAAGACAATCAATAAATAAATCATGCTCCGACTTCATCACATAACGGTTCACCATACGTGCATGCTACGGGAATCACAAACTTTAACACAAGTATTTCTCAAATTCACAACTACTCAACTATCATGACTCTAATATCACCATCTTCATATCTCAAAACAATTATCAAGCATAAAACTTCTCATAGTATTCAACACACTCATAAGATTATTTTTTACTAATCTTGGATGCCTATCATAATTAAAGCAAATTGTCATGCTGTTTTGTAGGACTCTCAAAATAATATAAGTGAAGCATGAGATAACAATAGTTTCTATAAAACAAATGCACCACCGTGCTCTAAAGATATAAGTGAAGCACTAGAGCAAAAACTATATAGCTCAAAAGATATAAGTGAAGCACATAGAGTATTCTAATAAATTCCGAATCATGTGTGTCTCTCTCAAAAGGTGTGTACATAAATGATGATTTTGGTAAACTAAAAAGCAAAGACTCAAATCATACAAGACGCTCCAAGCAAAACACATATGATGTGGTGAATAAAAATATAGCTCCAAGTAAAGTTACCGATGAACGAAGACGAAAGAGGGGATGACTTCCGGGGCATCACCAAGCTTTGGCTTATTGGTGTCCTTAGATTATCTTGGGGTGCCATGGGCATCCCCAAGCTTAGGCTCTTGCCACTCCTTGTTCCATAATCCATCAAATCTTTTACCCAAAACTTGAAAACTTCATAACACAAAACTCAACAGAAAATCTCGTGAGCTCCGTTAGCGAAAGAAAACAAAACACCACTTCAAGGTACTGTATTGAACTCATTCTTTATTTATATTGGTGTTAAACCTACTGTATTCCAACTTCTCTATGGTTTATAAACTCTTTTACTAGCCATAGATTCATGAAAATAAGCAAACAACACACGAAAAACAGAATCTGTCAAAAACAGAACAGTCTGTAGTAATCTGTAACTGACGCAAACTTATGGAACCCAAAAATTCTACCAAAATAGGACGACCTAGAAAATTTGTTTATTGATATACTGCAATTGGAATCAGTATTTTATCACGTTCTGGTGATTTTTAACAATTGTTTTCGTGAACAGAAAGTTTCTGGAATTTTCAGCAAGATCAAATAACTATCATCCAAGAAGATCCTATAGGTTTAACTTGGCACAAACACTAATTAAAACATAAAAACAAATCTAACCAGAGGCTAGATCACATATTTATTCCTAAGCAGAAGCAAAAAGCAAAAAAAACTAAAATAAAATTGGGTTGCCTCCCAACAAGCGCTATCGTTTAATGCCCCTAGCTAGGCATAAAAGCAAGGATAGATCTAGGTATTGCCATCTTTGGTAGGCAATCCATAAGTAGCTCTCATAATAGATTCATAAGGTAATTTTATTTTCTTTCTAGGGAAGTGTTCCATGACTTTTCTTAACGGAAATTGGAATCTAATATTCCCTTCCTTCATATCAATAATTGCACCAATCGTTCTAAGGAAAGGTCTACCAAGAATAATAGGACATGAAGGATTGCAATCTATATCAAGAACAATAAAATCTACGGGCACATAGTTTCTATTTGCAACAATAAGAACATCATTAATTCTTCCCATAGGTTTCTTAATAGTGGAATCCGCAAGGTGCAAGTTTAAAGAGCAATCATCAAATTCGCGGAAACCTAACAAATCACACAAAGTTTTTGGAATCGTGGAAACACTAGCACCCAAATCACACACTGATCTTTTATTTTAATTTTAATAGTAGGTTCCCAATCATAAAGTTTTCTAGGGATAGAAACTTCCAACTCAAGTTTTTCTTAATAAGATTGCATTAAAGCATCAACGATATGTTTGGTAAAAGCTTTATTTTGGCTATAAGCATGAGGAGTATTTAGCACGGATTGCAACAAGGAAATACAATCTATCAAAGAGCAATTATCATAATTAAATTCCTTGAAATCCAAAATAGTGGGTTCATTAATATCTAAAGTTTTGATCTCTTCAATCCCACTTTTACCAATTTTTGCATCAAGATCTAAAAACTCCGAATTTTTGGGACGCCTCCTAGGTAAAGGTGACTCATCTCCAGTCCCATCATTACCAAGATTCATATTTCAAAACAAAGATTTAATAGGAGACACATCAATAACTTTTAGATCTTCATCTTTATTTTCATAGAAACTAGAAGAACACGCTTTCACAAAGCAATCTTTCTTAGCACGCATCCTAGCGGTTCTTTCTTTGCACTCATCAGTGGAAATTCTCATGGCTTTGAGAGACTCATTGATATCATGCTTAGATGGAATAGATCTAAGTTTCAAAGAATCAACATCAAGAGAAATTCTATCAACGTTCCTAGCCAATTCATCAACCTTAAGCAATTTTTCTTCAAGCAAAGCATTGAAATTCTTTTGCGAATTCATAAAATTCTTAACACTAGTCTCAAATTCAGAGGGCATCTTATTAAAATTTCCATAAGAATTGTTGTAGGAATTACCATAATTATTAGAGGAATTACTAGGGAACGGCCTAGGATTAAAGTTTCCTCTATACGCGTTGTTACGAAAATTATTCCTACCAACAAAATTCACATCCATAGATACATTATTATTCTCAATCAAAATAGACAAAGGCATATCATTAGGATCAGAAGAAACACTTTTAGTAGCAAATAATTTCATAAGTTCATCCATCTTTCCACTCAAAACATTAATTCCTTCTATCGCATGCACTTTTTTATTACTAGATCTTTCGGTGTGCCATTGAGAATAATTAACCATAATATTATCTAGGAGTTTAGTAGCTTCTCCTAAAGTGATTTCCATAAAAGTGCCTCCCGCGGCCGAATCTAAAAGATTTCTAGAAGCAAAATTCAATCCGGCATAAAATTTTTGTATAATCATCCAAAGATTCAAACCATGTGTAGGGCAATTACGTATCATTAATTTAAGGGACAATTCCATTTCTCCCCTTAACTTGAGCCCACACCTGGCATTTTCCCCTAAATTTCGATTATGCTCAAAAATACCCCTCTTCCGTCAAGTGTCCTTATAGAAATGCCCCTCCATGCCGTTTTCGTCTGGTCAAGGGCTTTTGACCGTCTCCGAAAAATTCCTTGGACGTTCTTGCCCCTACCTCCATTTGTCATTTACATATAGTGCCCAACCCCAAAAAATAAAAATAAAAACTCTCTCTGCAACTTACATGTGGGACCCGAAAAGAGAAAAAAAACTCTCCCTCCTCCCCTCACTCTGTCTCTGGACGCAACCGCAGTAGCTCGCCGCCGGCGAGCAGTAGCAGCGGGCAGCAGAAGGGCGCTGCAGCAACCTTCACACATTGTCTCCTGCTCGTGCGTGCCTGTTCTATGCCGAAAGTCCACGCAACCACCTAGGCCCAGTCCTCCCTTGTCCGTTCGTATGTGCCGTCGTCGGAGTAGTTCACGGCCAGAGTCAACTCGAAGCTCAGAAAAGACACCTGTTAAGTTCGCCTCTACCTATAGAGTGTTACCTTTGAATGAATTGAACGGAGGTGCCACAAATCGTCACCATGGTGTTCATCTTCTCCGCCACCGGTGGTGCTCCGCTGCGCCCTGATCTCCTCGGCTATGCTTGCCCTTCCTCGTCTGAGCATGTCCTCGAGTTCCTGGTGATCCCTTGGCCATATTGCCCTCTTTCCAGAGCCTGCCCGAGCCACATAGCGCCACCCCACCTAGCGCCGCCGCTCGCCGCCGACGGAGATCGCAGTTGTCGTGGTTTGTGAAGGTCCCGCATCCTACTACCGTGCTTGACTAGTCCGCCGCAGCCCCATTGAGCTCAAGCGCTCCTTGAACCCCCTCCTTGCATGCTCCTGTGCCATCTGGTGCATCGTCGGTGTGCTGCACACTCGTCGGATGTGCCCGTGTGAGGTTAAATTAGGGCTAAACACAATTACTAGTTCTTAACCAATATAGAGTAGTTAGTATTTTAGATGCTGACCAGTGGACCCCCCTTCCAATAATCTGGTAAATAACGTTTTACATAATAAAGAAACAACAACGTGTGGTCCCATCTGTTAGAAGGGGCAAAAATGTCTGAAAAATGTCTCAGAGACGGTCAAAGGCCTTTGACCAGACGAAAGTTGTACGGAGGGGCATTTCTATAAGGACACTTGACGAAAGAGGGGTATTTTTGAGCATACTCAAAATTTAGGGGCAAATGCCAGGTGTGGGTTCAAGTTAGGGGGAGAAATGGAATTGTTCCTTAATTTAATCCTCTCCCAAGCTTGTGCAACATGTTCATGATCAAGTTGCTTAAAATTCATGATATCGTTTCTAAGAGAGATGATCTTAGCAGGAGGAAAATACTTAGAGATAAAAGCATCTTTGCACTTATTCCATGAATCAATACTATTTTTAGGCAAAGACGGAAACCAAACTTTAGCACGATCTCTAAGTGAAAAAGGAAATAGCTTCAATTTAACAATATCATTGTCCACATATTTCTTCTTTTGCATATCACACAAATCAATGAAGCTATTCACATGGGTAGTGGCATCTTCACTAGGAAGGTCGGCGAATTGATCTTTCATGACAAGATTCAACAAAGCAGCATTAATTTCACAAGATTCAGCATTGGTAAGAGGAGCAATCGGAGTGCTAAGAAAATCATTGTTGCTGGTATTGGTAAAGTCAACCAATTTAGCATTATCTTGAGCCATCGTGACAAGCAAGCAATCCAACACACGAGCAAACAAGAAGCAAATGAAAAAGAGGCGAACGGAAAAGAGAGGGCGAATAAAACGGCAAGGGTGAAGTAGGGGAGAGAAAAACGAGAGGCAAATGGCAAATAATGTAATGCGATGGATAAGAGTTTTTGATGGGTACTTGCTATGTCTTGACTTGACTTGGCGCGAATCTCCCCGGCAACGGCGCCAGACATCCTTCTTGCTACCTCTTGAGCACTGCGTTGGTTTTCCCTTGAAGAGGAAAGGGTGATGCAGTAAAGTGGCGTAAGTATTTCCCTCAGTTTTTGAGAACCAAGATATCAATCCAGTAGGAGATCACGCACAAGTCCCACGCACCTACACAAACAAATAAGAACCTCGCAACCAACGTGATAAAGGGGTTGTCAATCCCTTCACGGTCACTTACGGAAGTGAGATCTGATAGATATGATAAGATAATATTTTTGGTATTTTTATGATAAAGATGCAAAGTAAAATAAACGGCAATAAAAATAGCTAAGTGTTGGAAGATTAATATGATGAAAAATAGACCCGGGGGCCATAGGTTTCACTAGTGGCTTCTCTCAAGAGCATAAGTATTACGATGGGTAAACGAATTACTGTCAAGCAATTGATAGAATTGAGCATAGTTATGAGAATATCTAGGTATGATCATGTATATAGGCATCACGTCCGCGACAAGTAGATCGAAACGATTCTGCATCTACTACTATTACTCCACACATCGACCGCTATCCAGCATGCATCTAGAGTATTAAGTTCATAAGAACAGAGTAATGCTTTAAGTAAGATGACATGATGTAGAGGGATAAATTCATGCAATATGATATAAACCCCATCTTTTTATCCTCGATGGCAACAATACAATACGTGCCTTGCTACCCCCGCTGTCACTGGGAAAGGACACCACAAGATTGAACCCAAAGCTAAGCACTTCTCCCATTGCAAGAAAGATCAATCTAGTAGGCCAAACCAAACTGATAATCCGAAGAGACTTGCAAAGATAACCAATCATACATAAAAGAATTCAGAGGAGATTCAAATAGTGTTCATAGATAATCTTGATCATAAACCCACAATTCATGGGATCTCGACAAACACATCGCAAAAGAAGATTACATCGAGTAGATCTCCAAGAAGATCGAGGAGAACTTTGTATTGAGATCCAAAGAGAGAGAAGAAGCCATCTAGCTAATAACTATGGACCCGAAGGTTTGAGGTAAACTACTCACACATCATCGGAGAGGCTATGGTGTTGATGTAGAAGCCCTCCGTGATCAATGCCCCCTCCAGCGGAGCGCCGGAAAAGGCCCCAAGATGAAATCTCACGGGTACAGAAGGTTGCGGCGGTGGAAATAGGGTTTTTGCTCCGTATCTGATGTTTCCAGGGTATTTGGGTATATATAGGAGGAAGAAGTACGTCGGTGGAGCAACGTGGGCCCCATGAGGGTGGAGGGCGCGCCTGGGGGGGGGGGGGTAGGCGCACCCCCTGCCTCGTGCTCTCCTCATTGATTGCTTTACATAGACTCCAAGTCCTCTGGATCACGTTTGTTCCGAAAATCATGTTCCCGAAGGTTTCATTCCGTTTGGACTCCGTTTGATATCCTTTTCCTTCGAAACACTGAAATAGGCAAAAAAACAGCAATTCGGGCTGGGCCTCCGGTTAATAGGTTAGTCCCAAAAATAATATAAAAGTGTATAGTAAAGCCCATTAAACATCCAAAACAGAATATAATATAGCATGGAACAATCAAAAATTATAGATACATTGGAGACGTATCACCCGCCGCCATTGTACCATCCAGAGCCACGTTCACCGCCCGACGAAGAGCCATTGTGTTGACCCTCGCTGTACGCATCGTATGCGTCATCACCCCATTGTCCATATCGGTTGTATCTGAAGCCGTCACCACCGTAGTCCCGGCCACCGCCGCCATAGCCATCCCGACCAGGGCCGCCGCCCCGCCCGGCGGCTTGGGCACCACCCCGCCCCGTGACTTGGGCGCTGCCCCGCCCGGCGACTTGGGCACCACCCCGCCCAGCGACATGGGCGCCGCCCCGCCCGGCGACCTGGCCATCAGTCGGCATCTCCTACTGCCTCACGGTGGCCGGCGGCGCCACCGCGGGAGGAGGTCCTGTCTTAGAGGGCGGTGGCCCACCTCGCCCAGCCATGGACGGACGAAGTGCCTCGGCGGCGCTGTTGATCCCTGCGGCCCGACGCAGTCCTAGCGATGGGAAGCCCGGCGTACACCAAACCCTAGAAGTCCTCGATCGTTCTAGGATTGGCTCGCAGACGGGAGATTCATGCAACGTAAACACGCTAGTCTGACTCGTGACCTGAGCCTCAATCTGGGCCGTATACCCAGTCTGAAGAGAGCCCACATCCGCGGCAATCGTTGACTCCACAACTGGGCCCATCGTAGCCGCGGTTGCAGATGCTACCTTGCTCGCCCGTCCCGACCCAAGCGGTGGGAAACTAGGTAGAGAGACCGTCGTTCTCGTACGTGCATGCATCCCATCCTGGGTCGAAACCCCTCAATTATCAGCTTGGGTGTCTTTCTAGGCCACTTGCCCAGAGTCTGACAAGCCCAGAGCCGTACCATCTGCTTGCGGCCCAACATAGCCAAGCAGCAAATTCAAATGAGCTGCCCGAGCCGCTCGGATCTCATCGACGTTTGCCGGCGACGGCGCCGGTCGCTGCACCGCTACAAGCCGACCCTTCTTCCGGCGCCGTCTAACGACTGTTGAAAATCCCATACAATCACCAAGTGTCAGAGAAGGAAGACATACCTTAGGTAGAGGGACCTTCCATGGGCGGATCGCCGTCGAGGCCGTCCGATGATGTACCACCCGCCGGAGAACCTCCACCGCATCGGTCTTGCCGAACCCTTCCCAAGCACGGTCGTTCTCCGGTAGTATCCCGTCGATGAAGCCCGCCACTTCCTCTTCAGAATAACCAACACGGAGCGATTCGCATACATAGTCTGAAGGCGTTGGGGTGTATGCTGCCGATCCAGATCCGTCGCTATCCTGGCCGTCCTCATCGTCCGAGTCGCCGGAGTCTGACCCGCGAGGGCCCAAAACCTATTCCCGCCGAGTAGTGCCGCCGGCGTGGATGCCCCGCGGTCGCCCCCGCTATCGCCCCTCATCTCCCTTGTGTCCATGAGATTCGCTGGCGTGGATGCCCCGCGGTCGCCCCCGCTATCGCCCCTCATCTCCCTTGTGTCTCAACCGCCAAGATTCTTGTTTATTCGGAATCATCTACCGATGGGAACGGCGACATTTGTTAACTATTCATCGAGAGGAAAAGATGCTCAAACTTGAAACCATGGCACCAACATCCGCATCAGTTGCGAACGCATTGTTGGCTGCTCCCTGGTAAGCAGCTGATCCCACCCTGAGCCCATTGTCGTGGGAGGGTAAGACATCTCCAGCCGTTGCCCCCCTAGGCGGCGCTTTTACGCGCCCCCTGGGGGCGAGCCGGCGCTAAAATCGGCATGGGGCGAGCGGGTTCCCAGCCGCTCGCCCCAGGGTCGCCCCAGACACGTTTTTTTTATTTTAAAAAATCTGAATTGGGCAAAGTTTGGCTAAAATTCGGCAAACTTGACATTCATATTCAACATGTTCGGCGTTTACATAAATTATTTAAAAAAAGGCATCTACGGGGCGAAGAAGTCGATCAGCGCGGTGAAGTCGCCGACGTCGCCGTCGTCCTCATCGGAGTCGTCGGCCTTCTCCTTCTTGATGGCGTGGCCGCCCCTGCTGGACCCCTCCCTGGCGCCTCCTTGGCGGACCGTGGTGGCGGCGCGTCGTCATCGTCGTCGCTGTCGCCCAGGACGACGATGCCTCCCTCGTCCCGGCCACGGCGACGAGCTTCGAACCGCGCGAAGGCGGCGCACTGGCACTCCATCTCCGTCTGCGCCCAGTCATCGCGTGCCCATTTGAGGGCCGCTTCGTCGTTGAGCGCCTCCTCCTTGACGCCGTTGGCGAGCCCGGGCTCCGTCTTCGGCTTGACGAGTTGGGGAGGAGCCGAGGACGAGGTGCGGCCGCCGCCTTCGTTGATGACGATGCCGGCCGAGTGGGTGCGCCGGCCGAGCGGGGTCTCCGCTGCGGGCTCGGCCTTGACGCCGAACACCACCGGAGAGCCGGAGGAGTGGGAAGAGGAGTGGGAGGAGGAGCGGAACGAGGACGACGAGCCGGAGACAAACCTCCTGGGCATCCATTGCCCGGCGCCACGGCGGGGGACCGGGGCGGCGGCCGGGTATATGAGCGGCGGGTTGTTGCCGCCCTCTAGGTGCGCGAGAACCTCGCGGAGCGTCCGGCCGGGGACGGACCACCACAGGCGTCGCCCCTCGCTGTTCCACCGGCCGCCCCCACTACCGGTGCCCCATTGGTGGAGGCAAGGCGTTTCTCCTGACGGCGCTGGAAGTACGCTGCCCACGCCCTCGTGGTTGTCGGCGGCGTACTGCGGGGAGGCGCGCTGCTCCTCGGTCAGTGATGACCGAACACGGTCGACCTCGCCGGCGAAGTAGTTGGGGCGCGCGACGACGGCCGGCAGGGAGGAATGGGGACGCCTCCGGCGCTGCGCCTCCATCCTGTCGGCCCAACGCGCATGTCTAGAGGCGCTGGGATGTTGGCCTCGAAAAGCAGGTGCGCCTCCCACGATTGCAGCGAGCGGCGGCTGATGCCGTGGGCCGCCGCTCCGTCGCCGGGGAACCGCTCGCACATTGTCGTGGCTGGGGCTGGGAGAAAGGAGAGGTTCGTCGGCGGCGGAGAGAGAGAGAGAGGCAGAGAGCACGGCGTCTGTGGCCAGTGGTGGGAGGGGGGCGACGCTTTTTATAGCCGCCGGGGAGGCGTGTGTACGCGGGGGCGGGGAGTGAGGCGTCGCCGCGCCGCCCGTGAGGAATCAATGGAAGGCTGACCGGCGGCAGCCTTGGCATTGATTCGCCGCGGGAAACCGAGGCGTTCTGAGGACGACGAGGCGAGTGTCGCTGACACGGCGGGCCCGCGGCTCTTTCGCGCCAAAACCGTTTCGCCCGGCGCCCCCGAGCGCCCCCCAGCGCGGCGGGTTTGACTTGGGTCCGCCGGCGCCAAATTCGGCCCGAGCCGGCGAAAATTGGGCTTCTGGGGATGCGGCTGGGCCGATTTTTATGCGCCGGCGCGAAAACATCGCTTGGGGAGGGCGTTTTGGGGGCTCGGCTGGAGATGCTCTAAACCCAGGTTCCTTAATGTTGGCAATGGTCCACAAATATGAATCATCTTCTCACAACAGAGTGCCATATAGGTCGGCCTATTTAACAACTTTTCCTTAGGATTTTTCAAGCAATTTGGTGCTTTGTCATATTTTCTTCTATTTTATTTCATGTTTTTGTCTAGTTTTTTGACCCATTTTTCAGTTGTTCCCTTTTCCTTTTCCCCTTGACATTTCTCATTATTTTCTTAATACATGAATTTTGTCAAAGATCTTTTTGAAATTCATGATATTTTTAAAACTGTTTTACTTTTAAAATTTTATATATTTTAAAGACTCCTAACCATAATTTTAAATTTGGAAACAATTTTCTAGTCATTGAACATTTTTCTAAAAAAAAGAATTTTTTTGAACTTGGGAATTTTGTCCAAAAAATAAATTGTTTACCTTTTTCAAACTAAAATATTTTTTGCCTCGAATCAAATTTATTAATAAAAAAATTGTTTCAATAATTTAAAAGAAGATTCCAGCCCACAAGAGGCCTCGTTTGCTTGATTTGCCTCGCTATTTTTTGCTTATATTAATCCAAGGCCTGCAAGAGCAACTAATCAGCGAGTACTCCTTCGGGAGCCCCTGCAAAGGTCACCTTTGGTGGGCTGACGTGCTCTCAGCCGCCGCTACGTGTCGCAGTCTGGACGATTTTTTTTCCTTTTTTTGTGTGTTTTTACATGTTTTTGACTTTTAGATAATTTTTTGTCTGACTTTTCGGCTTTCGGTTTCCCCTTGTTTTTTTAGGTTTTGGAAAAAAAATTGAAACAAAATTGCGCAAAAAAAGGTTTTGTTCTACGAGAGATATAGATTTACTTCTCGAATACATGGATTTGCTTCCGCGAGAGGCACAACCTCTCATAAAAGAAAAAAACGTGTTTTTTCCTTTCTGCGAGAGGCACAGATTTTCTTCTCGTGGAGGCACGAATTTGCATCTGCGAGAGGCACAATCGTGTACTCGGAAAAGGAAAAAAGCACATTTATTTCGTTCCGCGAGAGGCATAGATTTATTTTTCATGAGGTACGGATTTCTTTCCATGAGAGGCACGGTCATCCCTCTCGAAGAAGGCAAAAAACGTGTTTTTTTTTCTTTCACGAGAGGCACAAATTTACTTCTAGGCACAGATTTGCTTCCGCGTGAGGCACAATCTTGCCTCTCAGAAAAGGAAAAACATGTTTTCTTTCCCATATGCAAGAAGCACGGTCGAGTTTTCTTTTTTTCTTTTTCTTTCGAGAGAGGCACAAGTACTTTAGAAAAGAGGAAAAAATGCTCCCGATTCAGTTTTTTCGTAAAAAAAGTTCGTTAAAACCTATCAACATGTGATTTAATTTTAAATATCTCGATGCGAAGAATTCAACGGGGAAAACTTTTGGAGATTTGGATGCATAGTTTAAGAGATAATTGTTTTTTGAATAAATGAATATACGGAAAAAGTAAACGCTCTCAAATATGCGCCTGTTGTCGCAACTTGGAGTGGTTGGAGTGACCTTTGCAAAAAGTACTTCTTAATTAGTGATTTTGAAGGCACGCGCAAGCTGAAGTGCACATATGCTATTTGGCGCTTAACGCATCAGATAATTTATTTTTTTGAGAGAAAACGCACCAGATACTGGGGACCTCCTATATGCCGCTTGCTGCGGCAAACTGGTGGCGATTCACACAGGAGGCGGCTCATCTGGGCCGGCCCATTTACTGTCCTTCGCGAGTTATTTTTTTGAGAGAAAACGCACCAGATACTGGGGACCTTCTATATGCCGCTTGCTGCGGCAAACTGGAGGTGATTCGCACAGGAGGCGGCTCACCTGGACCGGCCCATTTACTGTCCTTCACGAGATGAATTATCGAAAAATAAAGAGCGCGCTGAGGAATCAAATTCCCGACCTGCGAGTGATGCGCACGATGCACTAGCCACCGCGACACCTGAGGTATTGTGACATATTTGCGGCGCGGGTATAAAAGAAACTACCGACAGCGGCAAAAAATAAAAAACAATTCGCGTAATAATCAGTTGGCGAGGGATCGAACACAAGACCTCCTGCCATGGAATCGCATCCATAGGCAGTTTTAGTAACTGAGCTTAAACATGCGAACATTTTTTTTATTTGTGGACAAAAATTAAACATGCGAACATTTTTTGAATTGTAAACAATTTTTGAACATGAAAATGTTTTGAATATGTGAACAAATTTTTAAATTTGTGGACAAAAATTAAACATGCGAACATTTTTTGAATTGTAAACAAATTTTGAACATGAAAATGTTTTGAATATGTGAACAAATTTTGAAAACGAAAATATTTTCTGTATGAACAAATTTGGAACGTAAGAAGAATTTTTTGAAATTCCTAAACATTTATGAATTTGTGAAAAAATGGAGACAGGAACATTTTTTAAATTCCAAAATATTTTCCAATTTTCTAAGAAAATTTAAACATGTGAACATTTTTTGAATTTGTGTTTTTTGGGAAAAGGGAACTTCTTTTGAAAAAAAAATTATTTTGTTTGAAAATTGCAAACATTTTTTTGATTGTGTGAGCAATTTTCACAAAGACGAACATTGTTTTGAAAGCGCTAACATTTTTCAAAAAGACAAACAGTTTTCGCATTGCGAATATTATCTTGAAAAACGTGAATTGTTTTTGAAATTTATGAAGATTTTCTGGCAACACAAACATTTTCTGAATATTTGGGAACATTTATGAAAACACGGACATTTTACAAATTTGTGAACAATTTGTTGAACACACGAACATTTGTTTTGAAAACCCTGAACTTATTTTCGAATTTGATTTTTTTTTTGAATTTTGAACATTAAAGTAAAGTCTAATTTTAGAAAAATGAACAGAAAAAGAAAAGAAAAGAAAAAAGAAGAAAGAAACAGAAAGGATAAAAACCAAAATAAAAAATAAACAGATAGGAAAAAAGGAAGAAAAAAAACTAAAAAAGACCAGCCTCGAAAAACAGCAAGGAAAAAAGGAAACCGATTCGGGGAGCCTTCTGGAAGGTTCCCAAAACCGGGAGAACACCACCCGCCCGAAACCGCCAAATGGGCCCCGGCCCACTGAGCTCTTAGAGTCGCTCACCTCTGCGAACCTCATGCAGAATGCGTGAGTTGCTCAAAAAAAATGCAGAATGCGTCAAATAGGAAGTCCCCAGAAGGTCCTCACCTGTTACCCCTCAAAAACAAGAGTATGCAGCGTCAATGACCCTTTTCGGCTGCATCCTAAGTGGGGCATCCCATTCATTCGTCTTGGGAACCTTCCAGAAGGGCCTCACCTGTTACCCCTCAAAAAAAGTTTGTTGGGCTGGTTTCTTCTTTCTTTCGTCCGTTTTTGTTTTCATGTTTTACCTTTTATTTTTTACGTTTTTCTTTTCTGCCTTTTATTTAATTTTTATTTTCAAACTCGTCAATTTAAATTTCTGAAATTTTTCAGCGCACAATTTTTTAGATTCACAAGTTTATTTTCATATTTGTGAACTTTTGTCGAGTTTGTTGACATTTTTTCAAATCCGATAACTTTCTTCAGATCCTAAAGCATGTTTTGAGTGCATGATTTTTTTTCCAAATCTTGAGATTTTTGAATTCAATAACTTTTAAAAAAATTCTGAAGCTTTTCAAGTCCACAATTTTTTTTTAGAATGTGAACATTTTTTAAATTTGTGATCATTTTTCAAAGCCACGAAATTTAGTCATGAACATTTTAAATTTTGTAAAACTTGTTAACATTTTCTTATGTCATAAACTTTCTAAATCTATAAAAAAACGGACATCCACTTTTTTTAAACCATACATTTCTGGTTTTTCTAGAGGAGATGAAACAAAACAAATGAACGAAACACGTGCACTACAATGAAGGTCAAATGTGAAGAAAATGCATGCGCTAAAACATACTCTCCTGAAGGTGCCTTAAGTACTCTCTTGAAGGTGCTACGAGATGTTTCGTTTAAACATGAAACGAGGTGTACAATGTGGATGCTCATAATATAGCTAGAATGTCACTTTTACGTCCAGGCGGCCATATTTGGCTCTGTAGCCCCCGGGCTTTGTATCTCCATAGTAGAGCTCGGGTTCTTTCCCTAAAAATTTCCATAGTAAAGCTTGGGTTCTTTCCTTTAAAAATTTGAGGGAAACACTTACCAGCAGTTGACTGAAGTAATTTATCAGACCAGCGCCTGACCTTCCGAAGCCCTATACATCCAACGACTTAGGTATGATCTATATATTGTTAAAAACAGAGATCGAACCCCTAAAAAAATAGAGATTGATTGGTTGATGTGTGGTGCCTGTTGGGTTCACCTTGACGTATATTTATATTACAAAGATGCAGCGATCGTTTACATATCGAGGCGGTGTCGTCCAGGCCCGTATACACCATAGAATCCAAGTCCTAGTCCAAGTCCTAGTTGATACGGGGCTAACCCGGTGTAGGCCGATCTTTCACGATTGGAGTGGACTCCATCGAAGAACACGATGAACACGGGGAAGAACGGAGAGAAATCACAAGGGGAAACACTCAAGAACAAGTCCAATCACACATCCACTAGACAATCAAACACACAAGATCCACAAGGTACATGAACAACAAAGGAAAAGATACAAGGTAAAGTTCATCTCCAAGAGGAGGTCTTGATGATATCCTAGACGGATCTTCCTGTGAGGGGTCTTGGACATATCCCGCAGGATCTTCTCACATGGAGGTCTTGAACTCCATGGGAGTGGTAGTCTCTCTCTCTCAAGAGTAGAGGTAGGAGCAAAGCTCACCTAAGAATGAGCTATCACTTTGCTAACCCTAGTACGGAGCTAAGGGACAAGTATATATAGTCCAAGGGGTAAGTTGGGGGATACATGGGGTGAAACCCCTCTCACTGCACACAGGCAGGGCGGTTGTACCAGATATGTGAGCGGTTGTACCGCTAGGAGCTCAGGTACCGGTTTCTGGAGGTGCTCGCGAAGGTAGGGAGCGGTTGTACCGGTGGTAGGGCCGGTTGTACCGGTGGTAGGGCCGGTTGCACCGGTCTAGTCGCAGCTGGGGGGAGAACCGGGGTTGTACCGGCCTTGCACCGCTCGAATACAGAAGCTGGGCCGGTAGTTGGGCGGTAGTCGAGCGGTTGTACCGCCGGTGTGCCTTCAGCGGTAGTACCGCCTGGTGTGGGCGGTAGTACCGCTCATTCCAGACTGGGCGGGTCCTCTTCTTCCTTCTCTTCCATGCTTCTCTCACGGATGGTGTAGTTGTACACTTGTGCTCGCACTCCTCCTCCTCGTCCATGATGTTCCGACAATACCTATGTATGCACACGAGAGGAGTGTCAAGTAGTATACCATCCTTGAAGGGGTCAAGTGAACATGCGTAAAGGAGATGATTCACCTTTGTGTATGTGAAGTAGATGTCGCACGTGTCGCTTGCCGAACGGACTCTTGACATGGTGATGTCCATAGGATGCTCCGCATCACCCCCCCCCCTTGGGAAAGATCTGACCTCGGATCGAAAACCAAATCACCATGGGAAAGAGATGGCG
Source organism: Triticum aestivum (assembly GCF_018294505.1). Lineage (NCBI taxonomy): Eukaryota > Viridiplantae > Streptophyta > Magnoliopsida > Poales > Poaceae > Triticum > Triticum aestivum. Next base: position 81,436,194 of record NC_057808.1, read on the forward strand.
TCGCCGTGTAGAAGTGGACGATCACCAAGTACTTGTCATCTTGAAGCTCGAAATGGGCACTCTCCAATGTCGCACCGTCTTGGGATTCCTTCAAACGGAGCAAGGACAACAAACACTTGGAAAAACAAATGTGGTTAGCGTTAGTGCAAAACCAAGCATTCATGAGGTGATTCACCCAACAAGTGTTGTCATCATGCAAAGCATATGGTGTGACAAGGGATTGTGACATGGCATGTACGCACATAAATTGAGCAAAATCAAGGATAGCATGGGGACAAGTATGCAATTGTGAGGTAGAGATGCAAATATGTTTGACAAGAGAGTAAGCATCTACCTCAAGGTCATAGCAATCATGCATAAAGCGCTCAACAAATGGTCGATGGTAGGCATAAGAATCATTCACAACACCAACTAAAATGAAGTGTCTAAACACATGGCTCAAGTGCAAGACAATCCAAGCATAACGTGCATAGGGTGTAGTGAAGGTAGTGTGGCACTCAACACAATAGAAAGAGCAATTGTTCATCATGTGTGAGGCAATCAAGGAAAGCATGTAGCAATCAATGGGACATGGCATATGTGAAGTGATGACATTGGTGCAACCAAGCATATCATAGGGGCAAGTAATCCAAGAATTGGATGCAACACACAAGGCATATATATCATGATGCATGGAACGATGAAAACGGTAAGTTGAAGAAAGATCTCTAACATGTGTGCAAACAAGTGGTCCAAGATGAACAATAAGTCTCAAGGTGCAAGCAACACAAGTAGTATGATCCGCAATATTCATGCTCATTGTTTGGGTGTTCTCAAAAGAGAAGGATATCACCTTGAAAGCATGTCCTTGTGCGCCCTTCACAATGCCGAAGCACAAGCAAGTGCGATGTAGAATTGTCATGGTAGAAAGTGGTTCGCTCTCAAGAGCTTGAATGGTCAACTCACGTGAAGTGGAAGTCGAGACGAAGTCCAAGTATCTTACACATGCACACAACAAAACAAAGAGCATATGCGCATGGTAGGTAAACACATCATCCATCATGATGGTTCGCTTCTCTTGCACATAACCATTAGTAGCACAAGTGCATGAATAATATGATGCAACAATGGCTATATTCATGGCATTAGGTATATGGTGCAAAGAAGGAAGGCAAGCATGCTTCACAAGAAATATGTCAAATCTCCGAATATATGCGAGAATGCTATGGGGGCAATCTCATTAGCAAGACTAAAAGCATTTTTGCACTCAATACATGTCAAATCGTCTAGCATGAGAGAGGCAACACATGGAGATATATGACAAGAAGCAATAAAAATCATGTGCAAAGCATGTAGATGGTTGTCATCAACCGCATGAAATGAGCAAGTATGAATCATTGGCGATGCAACAAGGCAAGCAATCATAGTAATCAAGTCGTGCAAGCTAGTAGTGCGAAGATGCAACATACTAGAGGAAATCATGGCAATCATGTCATGTGAGTAAATAATAGGCATAGGCCATGCACATGACATATCGCGAGCACGAACACAAAGCAAGATCATAGTATCATCATAGGCATGGGGCACAAAGCAAACATGGCAATAACAAGCAATATCTCCACCAAGCTTGCAAATACATATACAAGTACTAGAATCAATCATCATGTGTAATGCAGAGCATGGGTCACAAATGCATGGCAAAGGCATAGGAATGAGCATGTCATGCAAAGTGAACATGGCAAGATGGGCATATAATATGTAATGGACAATAACCCATAGCCAAGTGAGGGCCATGTAGAAGAAATGCGCAAAGTCTTTGTGCGAAGAGAGCGGTGGGAAAGACAATCCATGGGATCCCAAGTCATCATTGCTCTCTAGAGCTCGTTTTGTCAACTCATGGGATTGTGAGGTTGACAAGTAAGCATGGGTACCTACACAACAAATACACAAGCGAAAGAAATTATGTGTGTGGTAAATGTACACATCATCCATCATGATGTGTATGTGCACGTGTGAGTTAGCACAAGATAAACATCGGTCTAATAAATTTGATGCATGGTATAAGAACATGTCATCCATCATGAAAGAATAGTTATTATGTATGACACGATGGGGACACAAATTGAGAATGCAAGTATATGGCACATCAATAGCATGTTTATTCATGGGAAACATATGGTGCACACAAGTATTGGGATCATGCAATGCATGGGATGAATCAAAATCTCCTAAAATGTATGAGGAAACTATGGTGGTCTCCTCATGAGCAATATTAGAAACATCATATGGAGAAAATGGACAACATCCAAAACAATGCATATCCGAAGCTAGGTAGTCATGGCATGGCATATGAGATAAATGATGCAAAGGGAGCATATTAATATCATCGCAAGAAAAACAAATGGCAATAACCATGGGCTTGTCATCTATGCCATATGTGCAAATTGGGTTTATTTTAATGGCATATCCATAGTCACTATGAAGAGATTGCAAATATGACATATGATTGATCTCATGCATAGCATATGACAAGTCAAGCGAATTGTCAAACATGATGTGAACTAAAGAATTGTCACAAGAAATCCTATGTAACATGGCATCACAACTAATAGACTCCACATGAGAATCATCATACTCATCATAAATGGGCAAGAAATCATCACATGAGGAAGTCGCACTAGCATGAATCATGATACTAGGTGGATCAACATTATGCAAGCAATCAATGTCAAGAATGTCCACTAGTGGGACTAGAGCATCACCTTCACCTATGTTACCATTCTCATTCCACTCATGTGGTGTAGGTGAGGTGGCAAAGACCAAATGGTGGTCATCTTCATCTTGATGGAACCATGTGGGGGTGCATCATATTCCACCATGGTCATCGTCTTGTCCAAAGGGAGGATGAAGTCGTCAAGGATCGACGCGTCATCATATATGGGACCTAGCACCAAATAAGAAGACACAATAGAGGTAGAGGTTAAGTTGTTAGAAATCGAAATGGCCTCACATGCCCTATCAACTATCACACTCTCTCTCTGTGTGTGGTGGTTCACTCACTCCCTCAAAGTAGGTGCACTCAATGTCACATATGGTGGAGTCACTCATCTCACTCAAGTGGTGGGGGTTGTGGCTCTCCTCACATGGGAATTTGGCAACACATCATATATGGGGCTAGTGTTGAAGTCACTCTCACTCTCAATATGGTGGCAAAAGTCACTCAAGTCATCATACGTCGCCGTGGTCGAGGTGAAATACTCAACCATCTCATCGCCGTCACCATGGATGAAGGCCGAAGATGGCACATCATCACTCTCCTCCATGACCGAAGGGAAAATCCCATGCTCGATCATCTCGTCATCATCGCCATGGATGAAGGCCGAAGATGGCACATCATCACTCTCGCCTCCTAAGATGGAAGCATCATCCTTGCTCGCCACCTTGTCGCTCGCCTCCAAAGCATGTTCCTTGATTGGCTCCGTAGTTGTAGTCATCGCCGCACCGTCTTGAAAAAGAGTCGTGGTAGACTCGGCATCATCAATGCCACAAAGAGGGATGGCGGTGAAGTCGAACTTGGGAGCATCATGTTGAAGCTCGTCGGGCTTGGACATCTTGGTGGTACTATCCTCATGCTCACCTTCTTGGAGCTTGGTCTTCGAGAAGTGTGCTTGGGGTGGAGAAGCCTTGGCCTTCATGAGTTCTTGTTCCACCTTGAGAGCACCAATGTAGTAGTCGTCGAGGGACTTGTAGTTCTCGAAGAAGAGAGTCTTGGAGATGTCATTGTGCAATCCCACCATGAAGTGGAACTTCATCGAAATGGAGTCGTCCACGCCGGCTCGTCGCAAGGCAATCTTCATCTCCTTGAAGTACTCGTCGATGGACTTGGATCCTTGTATGGTGTTCTCCAATTGACGTAGAAGTTGTTTCGTGTAGGTTGGAGGCACAAACTCTCGCCGCATAGCTCTCTTCATCTTGGGCCAACTCATGTCGTAGGTCTCCGAAGGTGTGTGAAGCCACCATGTTGACGCGTAGTCGTGGAAGTTTCTTGTGGCGCACTTCACTTTATCTTCGGGGGGACTTGATGTAGCTTGAGGTAGTCGTCCATCAAACGCTCCCACTCGAGATACTCCTCGGGTTCTTGAGTCCCATAGAAAGGAATATCGTGGTCGGTGTCGAGGTCGTAGTAGCTCGTGGAAGTCGCGGACTTGAGCTTGGGGAGCTTCTCTCGAGCGTAGTCTTGAGGTGCTTGTTGGCGAAGATGTCGTATGTCCGTAGGCGAAGATGCCTTGAAGTCGCTTGGCGAAGATGCCAAGGGAGATGGTGAAGTCGTTGAGCGGTTGTTGGTGTTGAGCTCTTGACCTTCACGTTCTTGTTGGTGATGGAGTCGATGCCGATGTGACCTTGCCGGAGATGGTATCTTCGAAGCACGTGTACTTGAGCGTCTTCTTGAAGATGAGGAAGATCTCTTGTAGGAATTGATGAGGGCTTTGATCTCCTCCATTTGAGCATGCATCTTGGCGTCGGTGGAGTTTTTCGTGGCATCGAACTCGCCGTTGTTGTTGTCGACCGAAGGTGAAATGCCTTGCCTATCCATCACAAGACTCGAGTAGAGGTGAGTAGGAAATGAGATAAACAATACCAAGTTACCTTTTCCCAAAGTTGAGGATGTATCCCATTTCACTCAATGTGAGATGAAAGAATAGTGGAATTGGTACCGGACGTATTCACTCACACCTACAAACTAAAGCTTATGGAGTAGCTCGGTGAGGATAGTGGCACAAAAAAATTTAATGCAAAATGTTAGCAAGAGTCAATAATGTTGAAAGAGATTCACAAATTCGCAAGTGAAACAAGTAGACCAAAAGCAATATTTGGCACACGGAAACACACACACGGATAGATAAATGGGGTCGTGCAACCAAGGAATGAGCACAAAATGTGGAATCCACAAAAAACGCTCATGTTGCACAACTCAAGAGAGACGCTAGCACGATTGCTCAATAGGCGGATACGACACTTGTGCACAACCTATAAGATGCAAAATGTATCAACTTTCTATCCCAAGTATGCTATTATGTATGGTTCCCGGTGTTTCTCTCAAGATGATCCAAGATGATCGGATATGACAATCTTATGAAATGTGGTATGATGCTATGGCTATTGCTTACAAGCTTCTTTGCTCTTTCTCTTTTGCTTAAAAGCTTATTCTTCTTCTTCTTCTTCTTCTTCTTCTTCTTTGAGATGGCCACAATGCGAAATGCACAAACCAAGATAGCAATTGTGTTGGGGAACGTAGTGATTTCAAAAAAATTCCTACGCACACGCAAGATCATGGTGATGCATAGCAACGAGAGGGGAGAGTGTTGTCTACGTACCCTCGTAGACCGTAAGCGGAAGCGTTTTATCAACGCGGTTGATGTAGTCGTACGTCTTCGCGATCTGACCGATCCAAGTACCGAACGCACGGCACCTCCGAGTTCTGCACACGTTCAGCTCGATGACGTCCTCGCCTTTCTCGATCCAACAAGAGGGGCGAAGTAGTAGATGAGTTCCGGCAGCACGACGGCGTGGTGACGGTGTTGGTGAAGAACAATCTCCGCAGGGCTTCGCCTAAGCACTACGAAAACTATGACGGAGGATAAACTAGAGGGACGGGGTTGCCGGCACACGGCTTGGTGTTTCTTGATGTCTTGGGTGCTAGCCCTACCCCTCTATTTATATGTTGAGCCTTGGGGTCGAAACTTGGAGTAAAAGCCTCCACAAAGTCGGTTTCACCCGAAAGGCAAGAGTCCTTCTCGGACTCCAGGGCCAGACACCAGGGTTCCCGGCGTCTGGCCCCTGGACTCCGCTGAACTTCCTTTTGCGCATTCCAAAAACCTCGTGGGCTTTCCCCTTTGGCCCAGATAAAGTGTTCTCGTGCCCAAACATTTCGGGAAACATCCGGAACCCCTTCCGATGGATTCCGGAACCCTTCCGGAGATCAAACACTACTATCCACATATCAATCTTTACTTCTGGACCATTCCGGAGTTCCTCGTCATATCCGTGATCTCATCCAAAACTCCGAACAACATTCGGTCACCAACATACATAACTCATAGTACTATATCGTCAACGAACGTTAAGCGCGCGGACCCTACGGGTTTGAGAACTATGTAGACATGGCCGAGACACCTCTCTGGTCAATAACCAATAGCGGGACCTGGATGCCCATATTGACTCCTACATATTCTACGAAGATCTTTATCGGTCAGACCGCATAACAACATACGTTGTTCCCTTTGTCGGTATGTTGCTTGCCCGAGATTCGATCGTCGTATCTCAATACCTAGTTCAATCTCGTTACCGGCAAGTCTCTTTTCTCATTCCGTAATACATCATCCCGCAACTAACTCATTAGTTACAATGCTTGCAAGGCTTATAGTGATGTGCATTACCGAGTGGGCCCAAAGATACCTCTCCGACAATCGGAGTGACAAATCCTAATCTCGAAATACGCCAACCCAACAAGTACCTTCGGAGACACCTGTAGAGCACCTTTATAATCACCCAGTTATGTTGTGACGTTTGGTAGCACACAAAGTGTTCCTCCGGTAAACGGGAGTTGCATAATCTCATAGTCATAGGAACATGCATAAGTCATGAAGAAAGCAATAGCAGAATACTAAACGATCAAGTGCTAAGCTAACGGAATGGGTCAAGACAATCACATCATTCTCCTAATGATGTGATCCCGTTAATCAAATGACAACTCATGTCTATGGCTAGGAAACATAACCATCTTTGATCAACGAGCTAGTCAAGTAGAGGCATACTAGTGACACTCTGTTTGTCTATGTATTCACACAAGTATTATGTTTCCGGTTAATACAATTCTAGCATGAATAATAAACATTTATCATGATATAAGGAAATAAATAATAACTTTATTATTGCCTCTAGGGCATATTTCCTTCAGTCTCCCACTTGCACTAGAGTCAATAATCTAGATTACACAGTAATGATTCTAACACCCATGGAGCCTTGGTGCTGATCATGTTTTGCTCGTGGAAGAGGCTTAGTCAACGGGTCTGCAACATTCAGATCCGTATGTATCTTGCAAATCTCTATGTCTCCCACCTGGACTTGATCCCGGATGGAGTTGAAGCGTCTCTTGATGTGCTTGGTTCTCTTGTGAAATCTGGATTCCTTTGCCAAAGCAATTGCACCAGTATTGTCACAAAAGATTTTCATTGGACCCGATGCACTAGGTATGACACCTAGATCGGATATGAACTCCTTCATCCAGACTCCTTCATTTGCTGCTTCCGAAGCAGCTATGTACTCCGCTTCACATGTAGATCCTGCTACGATGCTTTGTTTAGAACTGCACCAACTGACAGCTCCACCGTTCAATAAAAACACGTATCCGGTTTGCGATTTAGAATCGTCTGGATCAGTGTCAAAGCTTGCATCAACGTAACCATTTACGACGAGCTCTTTGTCACCTCCATAAACGAGAAACATATCCTTAGTCCTTTTCAGGTATTTCAGGATGTTCTTGACCGCTGTCCAGTGATCCACTCCTGGATTACTTTGGTACCTCCCTGCTAAACTAATAGCAAGGCACACATCAGGTCTGGTACACAACATTGCATACATGATAGAGCCTATGGCTGAAGCATAGGGAACATCTTTCATTTTCTCTCTATCTTCTGCAGTGGTCGGGCATTGAGTCTTACTCAACTTCACACCTTGTAACACAGGCAAGAACCCTTTCTTTGCTTGATCCATTTTGAACTTCTTCAAAACTTTGTCAAGGTATGTGCTTTGTGAAAGTCCAATTAAGCGTCTTGATCTATCTCTATAGATCTTGATGCCCAATATATAAGCAGCTTCACCGAGGTCCTTCATTGGAAAACTCTTATTCAAATATCCCTTTATGTTATCCAGAAATTCTATATCATTTCCAATCAACAATATGTCATCCACATATAATATTAGAAATGCTACAGAGCTCCCGCGCACTTTCTTGTAAATACAGGCTTCTCCAAAAGTCTGTATAAAACCATATGCCTTGATCACACTATCAAAACGTTTATTCCAACTCCGAGAGGCTTGCACCAGTCCATAAATGGATCGCTGGAGCTTGCACACTTTGTTAGCTCCCTTTGGATCGACAAAACCTTCCGGTTGCATCATATACAACTCTTCTTCTAGAAATCCATTCAGGAATGCAGTTTTGACATCCATTTGCCAAATTTCATAATCATAAAATGCGGCAATTGCTAATATGATTCGGACAGACTTAAGCATCGCTACGGGTGAGAAGGTCTCATCGTAGTCAATCCCTTGAACTTGTCGAAAACCTTTTGCAACAAGTCGAGCTTTATAGACAGTAACATTGCCGTCAGCATCAGTCTTCTTCTTGAAGATCCATTTATTCTCGATGGCTTGCCGATCATCGGGCAAGTCAACCAAAGTCCATACTTTGTTCTCATACATGGATCCCATCTCAGATTTCATGGCCTCAAGCCATTTTGCGGAATCTGGGCTCACCATCGCTTCTTCATAGTTCGTAGGTTCGTCATGGTCTAGTAACATAACCTCCAGAACAGGATTACCGTACCACTCTGGTGCGGATCTTACTCTGGTTGACCTACGAGGTTCAGTAACAACTTGATTTGAAGTTTCATGATCATCATCATTAACTTCCTCACTAATTGGTGTAGATGTCACAGGAACCGGTTTCTGTGATGAACTATTTTCCAATAAGTGAGCAGGTACTGTTACCTTATCAAGTTCTACTTTCCTCCCACTCACTTCTTTCGAGAGAAACTCCTTCTCTAGAAAGGATCCATTCTTAGCAACAAATGTCTTGCCTTCGGATCTGTGATAGAAGGTGTACCCAACAGTTTCCTTTGTGTATCCTATGAAGACACATTTCTCCGATTTGGATTCGAGCTTATCAGGTTGAAGCTTTTTCACATAAGCATCGCAGCCCCAAACTTTAAGAAACGACAACTTTGGTTTCTTGCCAAACCACAGTTCATAAGGCGTCGTCTCAACGGATTTTGATGGTGCCCTATTTAACGTGAATGCAGCCGTCTCTAAAGCATAACCCTAAAACGATAGCGGTAAATTAGTAAGAGACATCATAGATCACACCATATCTAGTAAAGTACGATTACGATGTTCGGACACACCACTACGCTGTGGTGTTCCGGGTGGCGTGAGCTGCGAAACTATTCCGCATTGTTTCAAATGTAGACCAAACTCGTAACTCAAATATTCTCCTCCACGATCAGATCGCAGAAACTTTATTTTCTTGTTGCGATGATTTTCAACTTCACTCTGAAATTCTTTGAACTTTTCAAATGTTTCATACTTATGTTTCATTAAGTAGATATACCCATATCTGCTTAAATCATCTGTGAAGGCGAGAAAATAACGATACCCGCCGCGAGCCTCAACATTCATTGGACCACATACATCAGTATGTATGATGTCCAACAAATCACTTGCTCACTCCATAGTTCTGGAGAACGGCGTTTTAGTCATCTTGCCCATGAGGCATGGTTCGCAAGTACCAAGTGATTCCAAAAGTCCATCAGTATGGAGTTTCTTCATGCGCTTTACACCAATATGACCCAAATGGCAGTGCCACAAATAAGTTGCACTATCATTATCAACTCTGCATCTTTTGGCTTCAACATTATGAATATGTGTATCACTACTATCGAGATTTATCAAAAATAGACCACTCTTCAAGGGTGCATGACCATAAAAAATATTACCCATATAAATATAACAACCATTATTCTCATATTTAAATGAATAACCGTCTCGCATCAAATAAGATCCAGATATAATGTTCATGCTCAACGCTGGCACCAAATAACAATTATTTAGGTCTAAAACTAATCCCGAAGGTAGATGTAGAGGTAGCGTGCCGACGGCGATCAAATCAACTTTGGAACCATTTCCCACGCGCATCGTCACCTCGTCCTTAGCCAGTATTCGCTTAATCCGTAGTCCCGGTTTTGAGTTGCAAATATTAGCAACAGAACCAGTATCAAATACCCAGGTGCTACTGCGAGCTCTCGTAAGGTACACATCAATAATATGTATATCACATATACCTTTGTTCACCTTGCCATCCTTCTTATCCGCCAAATACTTGGGGCAGTTCCGCTTCCAGTGACCAGCCTGTTTGCAGTAGAAGCACTCAGTCTCAGGCTTAGGTCCAGACTTGGGTTTCCTCTCTTGAGCAGCAACTTGTTTGCTGTTCTTCTTGAAGTTCCCCTTCTTCTTCCCTTTGCCCTTTTTCTTGAAACTGGTGGTCTTATTGACCATCAACACTTGATGCTCCTTCTTGATTTCTACCTCCGCAGCCTTTAGCATTGCGAAGAGCTCGGGAATCGTCTTATCCATCCCTTGCATGTTATAGTTCATCACAAAGCTCTTGTAGCTTGGTGGCAGTGATTGAAGAATTCTGTCAATGACGCTATCATCCAAAAGATTAACTCCCAGTTGAATCAAGTGATTGTTATACCCAGACATTTTGAGTATATGCTCACTGACAGAACTATTCTCCTCCATCTTGCAGCTGTAGAACTTATTGGAGACTTCATATCTCTCAATCCGGGCATTTGCTTGAAATATTAACTTCAACTCCTGGAACATCTCATATGCTCCATGACGTTCAAAACGTCGTTGAAGTCCCGGTTCTAAGCCGTAAAGCATGGCACACTGAACTATCGAGTAGTCATCAGCTTTGCTCTGCCAGACGTTCATAACATCTGGTGTTGCTCCTGCAGCAGGTTTGGCACCTAGCGGTGCTTCCAGGACGTAATTCTTCTGTGCAGCAATGAGGATAATCCTCAAGTTACGGACCCAGTCCGTGTAATTGCTACCATCATCTTTCAACTTTGCTTTCTCAAGGAACGCATTAAAATTCAACGGAACAACAGCACGAGCCATCTATCTACAACAAACATAGACATGCAAAATACTATCAGGTACTAAGTTCATGATAAATTTAAGTTCAATTAATCATATTACTTAAGAACTCCCACTTAGATAGACATCCCTCTAATCATCTAAGTGATCACGTGATCCAAATCAACTAAACCATAACCGATCATCACGTGAAATGGAGTAGTTTTCAATGGTGAACATCACTATGTTGATCATATCTACTATATGATTCACGCTCGACCTTTCGGTCTCAGTGTTCCGAGGCCATATCTACATATGCTAGGCTGGTCAAGTTTAACCTGAGTATTCTGCGTGTGCAAAATTGGCTTGCACCCGTTGTAGATGGACGTAGAGCTTATCACACCTGATCATCACGTGGTGTCTGGGCACGACGAACTTTGGCAACGGTGCATACTCAGGGAGAACACTTATACCTTGAAATTTAGTGAGAGATCATCTTATAATGCTACCGTCAAACAAAGCAAGATAAGATGCATAAAAGATAAACATCACATGCAATCAATATAAGTGATATGATATGGCCATCATCATCTTGTGCTTGTGATCTCCATCTCTGAAGCACCGTCATGATCACCATCGTCACCGGCACGACACCTTGATCTCCATCGTAGCATCGTTGTCGTCTCGCCAACTTATGCTTCTACGACTATCGCTACCGCTTAGTGATAAAGTAAAGCATTACAGGGCGATTGCATTGCATACAATAAAGCGACAACCATATGGCTCCTGCCAGTTGCCGATAACTCGGTTACAAAACATGATCATCTCATACAATAAAATATAGCATCACGTCTTGACCATATCACATCACAACATGCCCTGCAAAAACAAGTTAGACGTCCTCTACTTTGTTGTTGCAAGTTTTACGTGGCTGCTACGGGCTGAGCAAGAACCGTTCTTACCTACGCATCAAAACCACAACGATAGTTCGTCAAGTTAGTGTTGTTTAAACCTTCTCAAGGACCGGGCGTAGCCACACTCGGTTCAACTAAAGTTGGAGAAACTGACACCCGCCAGCCACCTGTGTGCAAAGCACGTCGGTAGAACCAGTCTCCCGTAAGCGTACGCGTAATGTCGGTCCGGGCCGCTTCGTCCAACAATGCCGCCGAACCAAAGTATGACATGCTGGTAAGCAGTATGACTTGTATCGCCCACAACTCACTTGTGTTCTACTCGTGCATATAACATCTACGCATAAAACCTAGCTCGGATACCACTTTTGGGGAACGTAGTAATTTCAAAATAAATCCTACGCACACGCAAGATCATGGTGATGCATAGCAACGAGAGGGAAGAGTGTTGTCTACGTACCCTCGTAGACCGTAAGCGGAAGCGTTTTATCAACGCGGTTGATGTAGTCGTATGTCTTCACGATCTGACCGATCCAAGTACCGAACGCACGGCACCTCCGAGTTCTGCACATGTTCAGCTCGATGACGTCCTCGCCTTTCTCGATCCAGCAAGAGGGGCGAAGTAGTAGATGAGTTCCGGCAGCACAACGGCGTGGTGACGGTGTTGGTGAAGAACAATCTCCACAGGGCTTCGCCTAAGCACTACGAAAACTATGACGGAGGATAAACTAGAGGGGACGGGGTTGCCGGCACACGGCTTGGTGTTTCTTGATGTCTTGGGTGCTAGCCCTACCCCTCTATTTATATGTTGAGCCTTGGGGTAGAAACTTGGATTAAAAGCCTCCACAAAGTCGGTTTCACCCGAAAGGCAAGAGTCCTTCTCGGACTCCAGGGCCAGACGCCAGGGTTCCCGGCGTCTGGACCCCGACGCCAGGGACCCTGGCGTCTGGCCCCTGGAGTCCGCAAAACTTCCTTTTGCGCTTTCCAAAACCTTGTGGGCTTTCCCCTTTGGCCCAGATAAAGTGTTCTCGTGCCCAAACATTTCGGGAAACATCCGAAACCCCTTCCGATGGATTCCGGAACCCTTCCGGAGATCAAACACTACTATCCACATATCAATCTTTACTTCCGGACCATTCCGGAGTTCCTCGTCATATCCGTGATCTCATCCAAAACTCCGAACAACATTCGGTCACCAACAACATAACTCATAGTACTATATCGTCAACGAACGTTAAGCGTGCGGACCCTACGGGTTCGAGAACTATGTAGACATGACCGAGACACCTCTCTGGTCAATAACCAATAGCGGGACCTGGATGCCCATATTGGATCCTACATATTCTACAAAGATCTTTATCGGTCAGACCGCATAACAACATACGTTGTTCCCTTTGTCATTGGTATGTTGCTTGCCCGAGATTTGATCGTCGGTATCTCAATACCTAGTTCAATCTCGTTACCGGCAAGTCTCTTTACTCGTTCCGTAATACATCATCCCGCAACTAACTCATTAGTTACAATGCTTGCAAGGCTTATAGTGATGTGCATTACCGAGTGGGCCCAGAGATACCTCTCCGACAATCGGAGTGACAAATCCTAATCTCGAAATACGCCAACCCAACAAGTACCTTCGGAGACACCTGTAGAGCACCTTTATAATCACCCAGTTACGTTGTGACGTTTGGTAGCACACAAAGTGTTCCTCCGGTAAACGGGAGTTGCATAATCTCACAGTCATAGGAACATGTATAAGTCATGAAGAAAGCAATAGCAGAATACTAAACGATCAAGTGCTAAGCTAACGGAATGGGTCAAGTCAATCACATCATTCTCCTAATGATGTGATCCCGTTAATCAAATGACAACTCATGTCTATGGCTAGGAACATAACCATCTTTGATCAACGAGCTAGTCAAGTAGAGGCATACTAGTGACACTCTGTTTGTCTATGTATTCACACAAATATTATGTTTCCGGTTAATACAATTCTAGCATGAATAATAAACATTTATCATGATATAAGGAAATAAACAATAACTTTATTATTGCCTCTAGGGCATATTTCCTTCAAATTGTGTATATATAGGAACAATCTTTGTGACACAAGAGATTATATGATACCAAGATGATATGGTATGTATGCAATGGATGGTGTAGACCAATGATCACTAATGTGCACAAGTAACGTTGCCGGCAATACTCAAATGGCTAGTCTCGATAGGTAAGTGGCGCAAAATGGGCTAGGGGTTAACAATGCAATTGCAAGGGTAATATACAATGGTGTTGTCGAGGTTACCGTCCGTGTACGATGACGACCTCGTGGCGATGATGAGTGGTGGTGTTCTCGATGTCGAACCGTTCCTAGTTAGCCGAAACACCCTAGGAAACGGAAAAACCACGTACTCAAAGTCTCAAATGTCAAATGTCAAAATGGTGGTAGCCGGAAAGCGGTGGTGGTTGCGGAAGTATTGGTGGAAACCCGGTCAAAATGGGTTATTCTGGTGGAAGGGTATGATGGCTATACACGGTGTCGGAGTTGAAAGCACGGTCCCTAAGTAGCTGAAACACCTTAGGAGACACAACTCACAACACAAACAAAATTGGGTTAAGTTGCGGAAGTCTATGGTGGTATAGCGGATGATATGGTGGAAGCCCTAGGCAAAGATTCCAAACTTCTAAAACTTTGATGGAGTCAAAAGGTGTTGGAACCTATCGAGATGGATGGGGGATGTCAATAGCTACTCAACGAGCTAAAGAACGCGAAAATCGGACTCCGGATGTGAAAGTTATGGTCAAAACTGTCAATCAGCCGAGGCTGAACCTGGGAGGGGCGGTTGTACCGCTCCTGGGGCATGCTGGGGCACCAGTTTTGGCTGCCAGGTGATGGGGGAGCGGTAGTACCGCCTTGGGGGCCGGTTGTACCGCTTTTATCGGGAAAATTCTCAGATCTGGATACGAGATGGACTTTGGGGCGGAAATGGATGATTTCGGAGGCAAAATTGCGAAGATTTCGTGGATGGAAGGTGGGGAAACTTGGGGAGATACTAGATCCACTCGAAACCAAGCAAATCCATGGATCAAATTCAACAAAACTTCATCATACCAACAAATCACAAAAAACAATTGGGGCTATTTTTGGTGGGGATTTTCGAAATTGGGGAAGAACACAACAAAATTAGGCTAGAAAACAAAGAGGGGAGGCTCCAAATTCGTGATAAACCTAAGCTCTGATTCCATATGATACGGGGCTAACCCGGTGTAGGCCGATCTTTCACGATTGGGGTGGACTCCCTCGAAGAACACGATGAACACGGGGAAGAACGGAGAGAAATCACAAGGGGAAACACTCAAGAACAAGTCCAATCACACATCCACTAGACAATCAAACACACAAGATCCACAAGGTACATGAACAACAAAGGGAAAGATACAAGGTAAAGTTCATCTCCAAGAGGAGGTCTTGATGATATCCTAGACGGATCTTCCCGTGAGGGGTCTTGGACATATCCCGCAGGATCTTCTCACATGGGGGTCTTGAACCCCATGGGAGTGGTAGTCTCTCTCTCTCTCTCAAGAGTAGAGGTAGGAGCAAAGCTCACCTAAGAATGAGCTATCACTTTGCTAACCCTAGTACGGAGCTAAGGGACAAGTATATATAGTCCAAGGGGTAAGTTGGGGATACATGGGGTGAAACCCCTCTCACTGCGCACAGGCAGGGTGGTTGTACCGGATATGTGAGCGGTTGTACCGCTAGGAGCTCAGGTACTGGTTTTTGGAGGTGCTCGCGAAGGTAGGGAGCGGTTGTACCGGTGGTAGGGCCGGTTGCACCGGTCTAGTCGCAGCTGGGGGGAGAACCGGGGCTGTACCGGCCTTGCACCGCTCAAATACAGAAGCTGGGCCGGTAGTTGGGCGGTAGTCGAGCGGTTGTACCGCTGGTGTGCCTTCAGCGGCACTATCGCCTGGTGTGGGCGGTAGTACCGCTCGTTCTAGACTGGGCGGGTCCTCTTCTTCCTTCTCTTCCATGCTTCTCTCGCGGATGGTGTAGTTGTACACTTGTGCTCGCACTCCTCCTCCTCGTCCATGATGTTCCGACAATACCTATGTATACACACGAGAGGAGTGTCAAGTAGTATACCATCCTTGAAGGGGTCAAGTGAACACGCGTAAAGGAGATGATTCACCTTTGTGTATGTGAAGTAGATGTCGCACGTGTCGCTTGCCGAACGGACTCTTGACATGGTGATGTCCATAGGATGCTCCGCATCACTAGTCCTGTGCACATACCTATTCTAACATATATAACCCTCGCTCCACCTCTTCTCCCTGTACAGCACCCTTACCAAATCGTTGCTTCGATCTCTCCAGCATGCCACCATCCCTGCTTCCATCTAACAAAATCAATGCTTCGAACTCCAGCGTGCCACCATCCTTGCTTCGATCTCACCGGCGTGTTGCATCTCCAACTGGCCGGCGTGCAGACCTCTCCTCATGTGCCAGCCTTTCCTGTCTACTACTTGATGGTCACGTGATCCGCTCGTCGAGCACGCAATCACCCCTGTTGTCCATTGAATCACGAGGTCCCTTGTCGATCTAGCCATTGGTGGTGGCGCGGGGCGTTTTGCTTTGGCTGTGCTCCGGCCTCGCGAGTGACCACATCGGTGGACAACTATCTCGCGAGCATCCATGTTAGATGGATACATACATGAATCAGATTGTGTTTCCATTAAAATACATGTAACTATTCTTGGAAACAAATTTCCTCTCTTTGGGAAGCATCACTCTGGTTGAAGCAGATGTTTACCAATTGTGTATGCAAACATTGCTCCATCTTGCTTCCTATGCATAAGAATTCTCTGCTTCTGCCACACAACACACAAATGACGCAAGCTTCACAGAACCAATAGTAATCATATTTCCATACACTAACAACTAAAGCTTCCGTGACACAATTTTCACGAAATTAATATGCTTCATACATAGCTGGACAACGTTTCTGTCACATATACATTATGCTTCCAACGTTAGCGCATTATGCTTCCAACGTTAGCGCATTATGCTTCATACACACCCGAATAAATCTTTTGTTATTCATCCGACTGTGCATCCAACATTGGTGTAGTATGTTTCCCATGTTCATAGTGCTTTTGCTTCAACCATCCATGTTCAACGAATCAACAAACCTTGAGTGATTTTAGGGAGCAGTTCACATAGTAGAGGCGTAGTTAAAGGAATAACCATTAATCAATCAAACAGAAACTTCCACGTAGTGGGCCTTCTAGCAATTATGAAGCACGTAATTAGTGGAATTCTCAACGGAAGAAATCTACTTACCTTAGCGTGGGCTCTTTCCCACATCCGACCCCTCCATGGTTCTAATCGTACGGCTCACTATACTAGTAGTCTAATGAAAAGTAGGATATTAGTAGTCTGATGCCTAGTAGTTTCCAAAATTTAAATAGAGTGGTGATATGTATGGCAAATTTATTTGCCGCTACGTGTGGCGAACTATGGGCCTGCACACATAGCTGGCTTAGAGTAAGTTAACTGGGTTGACCCGTTTAGCGTTCTATAGATCCTGGTTTTAGGCAACAGTTTAGGTTTGATTTTTCTGTTTTTATTTCTTATTATGGTGTTCACTTTACCAGCTGTCTCTAGTTTTTTTTTTCATTTTCCTTTTTATTTTTCCAAAAGTTCCCCTTTAAAAAAAATTCTTGAAATTTTTAAGAATGATTGTATTTACGAAAATTGTTTGGGATTTTCAAATATTCTTTAGAATTTAAAAGGTTTCTATTAAATTTCTTTAGGAATTCAAAAAGGTTGGAATTTTAAGAAATATTCTCATTCTCAAAATTTGTTCACGAATTAAAAAAGATAATCAGAATTTTCAGAAAATGTTGCTTTTTTCTAAAGTAGAAATTTTATAAAATGTTTATGTTTCGGAAAAATATTTATATTTTTTCAAAAAATATTCAAATAAAACCGACTAAAACCCCATCGGTAGACTACCTAGCAACGACTGAAAAACCGTCTAAAATATTTTTTGGAACAATAATGTGACTATTTTCTTTCAACAAGTTCTCTTTTCAGGAAATATTAACCATACCCATGACAGTACCACAACATCCGTCACGATCAAATCTTGCAAGATCCACAGACAAAGAAGAGAAACGATCAAATCTTGCAAGATCCACAGACATCCTCCGATGACACTAAACGCATCGCTAGGAGAGAGACTAGGCAAGAAGAACGTTATTCCATCTTCGAGACGACGCCAACATCTCGTCTTCCTTCCTGAGTAGGATAGGAACTCTAAACAAACTAAAAACATCTACGAGGAGACGCACACGGTTTATTCAACTAGCTGGATCAGGATAACCGAATTCTGTAACTCCCACAAGCAAACCACGTTTGGCATGCCATAAACAAGGTGTAACCCGTTTGTATGCATTCGCCGCCTATTACATATGACAGCTACAGTTCAGAAGGGGCCATTATCCAGCTGACACCACAACAGCAACAGCTACACGTTGTTGTCAGCCATTTGTATGGTCTGCCTGCCAAGATGAGCTGCACATGTTCTCCTTTTACGTCCCAATCAGAACCAGTACAACTCCGGCTTGCGTCAACTTCTGGCGATCCATGTCACTGTCTGAATTTGTGGTTTTCTCAAGCCACGACCTTAACGCACAATTGTTTTTTATTTGTGGTTTTCTGAAGCCACGACCTTAACGCACAACACATGATTGTTCTTTATTTGTGGTTGTCTGAAGCCACGACCTTGACGCAAAACACATGATTGTTTTCTCAATGTTGGGTAAGGGCCTCTTTGATTCACAAGATCCTAAAAACAAAGGCTTCTTTCAAAGAGGTTTGATTGGATGCAGGGTATAGTAAGGCCAATATAGGACAATATAAAAATTTCAAAGGAACCCTAATATGTATGCCAAAATTTCAAAGGAACCCTAATATGTATGCCAAAATTTCAAAGGAACCCTAATATGTATGCCAAACATTGATGTGTCTGGAAATTCACATGTCATTGCTTATTGAATTGATGATTTGACAACTACTCCCTCCGTTCCAAAATAGATGACTCGACTTTGTACTAACTTAAAGTTAATACAAAGTCGAATCATCTATTTTGGATGAGAGGGAGTAGATGGGAGTAATCAAGTGATGCGTGGCATTCTACCGAAGGAATGATTTGAGAACTACTCCCTCCGTCCCACAATGCAAGACGTTTTTTTATGGGATGAGGAGTAAATGATTCAGAACACAGATGGCAGCATGCAATAAGTACTGAATTGTCACAAATGGCAGCATATTAGATGTATCTAGATGTATCAAACACAAATGGCAGCATATTATTAGCACTGGATAATCACAAAAAAAATTGCAAATAACAACTTCGGGTAGTTTTGAGATTACCATGAGCAGATTTCTTTGTTCGATACGCAATTTTTATATTCGATGCACACAAACACAACATAAGCATCGAACCAGAGTAAATGTAACCTCAATGCATATAAGTTCCACATTGGATAATTCTGAATGTATGATTTGAACTATAATCTCATTAGATGTAGAGGATGATGAAACAGCAACTGAACCAAACAAAGAAACGAAGCAACAGACACCCCGATGCAGTAAAATTGACAGCCGATTACAGCAATGATTCGCTGAATCGAGCGCACTTATTCGATTCAAACTCATTGATGGCTCACACCTTGAAGCTGAAGTTGAGAAGGATCTTGTTCAGGCCAAATTTCCAGCCGCTGATCCCCTTCCTGCCTGGGCAGGAATTAACCGTGGTAGCCACCGCCGGCTCAGACCCATGGTTGTCGGCGACGGTCTTCTGCCAGAGCATGAAGCTCCTGCATCCATTGAAGCTGATCCTCTCATCGGACTTGAGAGCTGCAATGAACGAAGATGGAATTCAGGGACGTGCTAGCCAAGAACTAGAGTAAATTATCTATCTATAATGATGAAACCACGCTTACCGTCGGATCTGCCATTGGCCGTGTAGAGGAGGAAGTTGGCAGCGTCGGAGCCGAGCAGCGGCATGCGGCCCTCGCGGGCATAGCAGCGGAGCGCAGCACGGATTAGTCCGTCGACCGACTCGCCCTCGTCGACCAAGAACCGTAGCGGGCCGGCGCTCCCGAGGACGGTAACCGTCACCAGCACGCGCGCGCGGCCGGCAACCCCTGTCGCCGCTGCCTTGCCACGGAGCTCAACCTTCCTAAGCTTCATCGGCAGCGTCGACGGCACAGCAACAGCCATAGCGACGGTCAATCAATCAAATCAAACGAAACCTATCAATCAAAATCGCTTGTTCCTCTTTTCTTTTCTGATGAATTCTCTTCTTGGCAGGGAAAAACTCGAGATCAAAATAACCAGGGACGGTTCAGGGGGGAATCAAAAGAGCGTCGGATTCGCCGGGTCGCTGACGGAGGGAGGGCCGCTCAGGGGTCGAGGCCGATGCAGCGGTGGTACCAGCCCTGCATGCAAGCGCCGAAGCAGCGGAAGGAGGCGGAGGAGTCCCTCTCCGTCTGCGGCGGCGAGGAGGGGGAGGCGGAGATCGTGTGGGTTCCCACCATTCACGAGGGGGCGGAACTCGTCTTGGCTGCGCGGCGGAGAAAGAGATCTGGGCTCCCGGCGGCGAGGGGAAGGAGGAGGAGACGGGGTCTGTTTCGTTTGTGAACGGATCGAATCGTGAGGGGACGGAATATAAGGCACGGCTCCGCTGAGGCTGATGAGGCGGCGGCCGCGTGGAGGGTTGCGCTGGTCTTCCTTGCTTCCAGAGAGAGCGCGTCGATCTGGGCGGTTGGTGGCGGTGGATGGACGGGTGGATGCCGTTTTAGGGCGTCCACGCGGTTGGGACGATCTCTTGGCTCCCAAGCTGCCCCAACACGCAAGGTTTTCTGGGTACCGGCGCATTTAATTTGGTGTAATTATATCTCTATCTTTAAAATAAAGACACGCCTAACTAACGAAGGTTTGTTGGCTAGCGCTTCACGTTGTACACGCTAAAAGGGAAAAAAAATATACCAGCTGATACTCAAAAAAGAAGCTCTAGTCCCTCGCGCCCCCTATGTCTGGCATGAGCACATTCGCCTAGTCTTCGCCTCCCCGCGTTGTCGTCAGGCCAAAGAAGAGAAAAATAGCAAGCACATTGCCTCGTCCCTGCACACCGCGCGTCCCGCTCCTCTCACTCCCTCAGCCTTAAGAACGCAACAACCCCCACATCCCTCCTCCTCACCCAATCCGACTTCTTTTCACACACTTGTTAATGGAGTCTCGGCAGTGACGATAGGGAAAATGGTTGCTTTCCCCACCGTAAACACAGGTATGCTCGCACCCCTGCCCTCTGACCCCCTACTGCTTCCATGCCCCACAACCAGAACGCCCCTTCCCCTCAGATTTTCTAGGGAAAGTTGCACTGCTCCTCCGCCAAAGTTGCTTTTGCCCCCAATGGGGGTGCGACTCCAAATTTTGTGGTTCCCTCCTTTCCTCGAATGGTATTTTGGTGTGATGGCAATACTGTAGGAGATATGCCCTAGAGACAATAATAACAGTTATTATTTATCTTCAAGTTCGTAATTATGCTTATATATCGTGTTATAACTTCCTCGATTAACCCCATTTTTTTTTCGGTTTATTTTCTTAGATCGGTTTTTCGTCGGTTTATTTTATTTAGCGAACGTTCGTTCATTAGTCTTTTCTTTTCATTTTATTTTCGGCCAGGGACCTATCCGTGATTATTTTTATCGCAGATTAGCCCCTGATCTTCAAACCCTCGCCGTTTCTAAACCAACGCCAAAATCTTCGTCTCGAGCCCCTCTTTCTATTTAATCAACTTGAACAAGGTTTTGACAATTTAAAATTTGGTTTCAAGCAGATTTGAATTCGAAGTTCTTTTGACCGTAGTTTCAGTTCCGTAGCTCCAATTCGATTGATTCTTTTTGCAGATCGAATCTCTTCAGTTGGATTTTCAGATTCGATCTTCTTATTTGAGTTTTACCTGTGCATCCTTGCTTGAGTGCTTATGTATGCTATTTTTTATTTGCGATAGAATTCCCGGAGTGCGAAGCGTGCTGCCACGAGTCTCTAGGGTTTGCGAATCGTCAGCAAGGCAAGTAACACATTGATCATACCCTTTTCATACCCGGTTTTTATGCATTAGTTTCAACCCTCAAACAATGCATGATTAGGATGTGATTTAACATGTGGGTATTGGGAAGTAGATGTTGAGGTAGTACCTGTTGCCCTTTTATTTTCAAACCCTTGGGAGTTACTTCTACGCTATGCTATTATTGCCATGCTATGCTCGTAGACGTGGATTGGGTTTGAGTGTATCCATGACAGATGTGAGATTTTTAATTAATGGTTAACTTAAGGTGGCTACTTAAATACACATCTGGGTGGATTGGTTGCGGGCACCTGGAGAATTCAGTGTTGTCCTAGGATATCCCGGAGTACCCGTGTGATCATCTTATGGCTCGCCACCCAGGCTCAAAGGGATCATAAGATTATTCATGCTATAAACTTCCGTGTGCAGCCACAAGCTATTATGGGCTCTAGCATAGTCGAGTATGTTGCGTGACCTCTTCTAGTGGAAGGCTAGCAGATGTAGGGGATGTAGGTTGGTACTGTCTACCCAGGGTTAGAGTTATTGCTTCTGAAAGACTGTGTCTCGGTCATCCGTTTCTCAAACACCATGTAGTGCGAGAAATCCAACGGAGGATATCGAGTCTTGTGGGGAAAAGTGTGCAAACCTTTGCAGAGTGTACAAACTAATCATGGTTAGCCGTGTCCCCGGTTATGGACATCTTGAGTATCTGGTTCTTGGATTATCATGTTGATCTCATCACTCTAAATTAATTTGTTGGGTTTGTTAATTACTTTTAATTGAGATTGAGTTGGAGGAACCTTCTCAATGTTTCAACTACCATGATAGTTAAATAAAATATATTCCTTTATGGTAGGGAAAAATTGGCTTTTCGCAAAACATTGTAACCATAGAGCCTCCACCAACCATGTATGCATGTAGTGATAGCTATTATCCTGTTCATTGCTCTATTGTGTTACATTGCCAACATATTCCATGTGTTGACCCGTTTCGGGCTGCAACATATCATGTTGCAGACTTTTCAGACGAAGAGTAAGGTGCGCTAGGTCGTTGTCGTGCACTCAGCTATGCTGTTGGAGTTGATGGACTCACTTTATCTTCCAAGCCTTCCGTTGTTATCTTATTTAGATGGCCTTAAGCCATATTTATTGTAATAAGTTCTCTCTTGAGACTATCGATGTAATAAGTGTGTGATTGCTACTCTGTTATAAATCCTTCAAGTATTGTGTGTGTGTCAGCATTACCGATCCAGGGATGACACGTATGCACAGAGATTTGACCGTCTGAGGTCGGATCGCTACAAGATGGTATCAGAGCACACGCTGAATGTAGGACACGACCACTAAGATAAGCCATAGGTCAGTCTTCTCTACTCATTTCTGACTCCTCTCCCTTTTCTACTCTACAGGATGGCGGACCCAAGGAACAAGTTTGCACAACCGGATGAAGACACACCTTTTGGACGACACTTGAAGGAAGTCACTAGGTACTTGAACATCGGTGAAAGAACATGCGGTGCCCCCATGTTTGGTTTTGGTAATTGATGACAATCTCTATGGACTAATGGTTGCCTTGAGTTATATTTGAAGGATTTGTCCATAGGCATTTCTTGAAGTCCATGTGTTGGTTTCAAGGAGTTTATGTGGTGACCAAGGTGTTATTAAGGAATTATCCAAAGATTGGTCATGTGAGAGTAGAGCTTATTGCAAGCATGTCTTGAAGAAGAAGATTGTGTGATCATTCATGTTTACCTTCAAGACATCATCCAAATGAAGAGAGTTGGAAAGAGTCAAGGTTGATCAAGACTAAGTCAAGAGTGAATCAAGTTGATCAACACACAAAGTGCACAAGATGTACCGAGAGGGATCAAGCGACCCCATGGTGTGGTAAGCATTGTCGATTACGCTTTGTGTACTAACCCATGATCTTCGTGAGAGTTCTTTGTGGGGTTAGGTTTCGGTGTGCAAGTTCAAGTGAAGCATCATGAAGAGATCAAATGCTTGAAGCTTGCCGTCCATTGTGGCAACAATGGACTTGTGAAGATGTTGCGGTGTGCAAGTTCAAGTGAAGCATCATGGAGAGATCAAATGCTTGAAGCTTGCCGTCCATTGTGGTGACAATGGACTTGTGAAGATGTGCGGAAGAGTGGCTCACCCATGGTGGAGTATGGGGGAGCAATCAACTAGTCTTCATCGAGCCAACACAACCAAGAAAGGTGGTCCAACTTGAGGGAGTCAAGATCGTCATCATCTAGCTCAAGTGGACCATGTGCAAGGCAAAGGTTTGCTCTTGATAGGTTTTCTATTTTACCGGTCTCATGATGGTAGTTGGGAGACCGGGTTATAGGATCGATTGCCGTACTATCAAGGGGGGCTCTCGATGAGTAGCTTGATCGTATCGTTCATAGAGAGCTCAAACCATTGCATCCTTGCATCGTCTTTGTTGGTTCTTGTTTGGTTCTTCTCTTTGTGAGTTTTGGAGCTTATGGTCATCTTGATGACAAGCTCGAGTTCATCGAAAACGGAGTTCACTCGCATCTTCTATGATGTTTTCGATGTTGGAGGTTATGCCGGTTCTTCTCGGTTGGAGGTTTCACTCCTCTATTTGTTCGGTCATTGTTTTGATGCTACTCGTCTTTGTCAATCCAACAAGCTTGAGTTTGCTCAATTCGGAGCTCATATGCAGAAGTTATGGCAGTTTTGGTTTCCTAGCGGTAGTACCGCGGCCAGAGCGGCAGTACCGCTTATCGCCCCAAGCGGTAGTACCGCTGTCCAAAGCGGTAGTACCGCCTATGGCCATAAGCGGTAGTACGGCTACGGTTCCGCGCTGGTACCGCCTCGATTTTGGGTCTTGCATTTTCCGTGTCGAGTTTTGCAGTAGTTGCACGGCAGTTCCGCCTATAAGCGGTAGTACCGCCCCGATGGGCGGTAGTACCGCCTGTAAGCGGTAGTACCGCTCCGGTCGGGCGGTAGTACCGCTACTGCATTTTTAGTCCCGTGTTCTGCTCCTCCAGCGGTAGTACCGCTGGGGTGCGCGGTAGTACCGCTTATAAGCGGTACTACCGCCCCAAGGTTCATGTTTGGTTGCTCCTTTTCCCTGCTTCTTCCGCCAGAGCGGTAGTACCGCTCGTGGAGCGGTAGTACCGCTCGTATGCGGGCTGAGCACATAACGGTTGGATTTTTCCCCTTCTATAAAAGGGGGTCTTCTTCCCCAATGAACCTTATCCTTTGAGCTCGTGTTCTTCCCCCATTGTTGACCTTCTTCGAGCTTGCTAACTCTCAATCCCTCCATGGATTCTTGCTAGTTTTTGAGGGAAAAGAGAGAGGAGATCTAGATCCACATTTCCACCAATCACTTTCTCCTCTATGTGAGGGGAACCCATTGGATCTAGATCTTGGAGTTCTTGGTGTTCTCCTTCTTGTTCTTCCTCTCATTTTCCTCCCTAGCATTAGTTGCTTCGGTGGGATTTGAGAAAGAAGGACTTGGGCACTCCGTGTGCCCTTGCCATTGCATTTGGTGCATCGGTTTGAGTTCTCCACGGTGATACGTGGAAGTTACAAGTTGAGAAGCTTATTACTCTTGGGTGCGTGGTACCCTTGAGCTTGTTCCTCTTGGGTGCTTGGGCGCCCTAGACGGTTGGTGGTGTTCGGAGCTCAATCATTGTGGTGTAAAGCTCCGGGCAAGCGTCGGGGTCTCCAATTAGGTTGTGGAGATCGCCCCGAGCAATTTGACGGGTACCGGTGACCGCCCCCAAGGGTTGCCAAAGTGTACGGGTTCGGTGACTGCCCCCAAGGGTTGCCATTTGTACGGGTTCGGTGACCGCCCTCAAGGGTCCCTTAGTGGAATCACGGCATCTTGCATTGTGCGAGGGCGTGAGGAGATTACGGTGGCCCTAGTGGCTTCTTGGGGAGCATTGTGCCTCCACACCGCTCCAAACGGAGATTAGCATCCGCAAGGGTGTGAACTTCGGGATACATCGTCGTCTCCGCGTGCCTCGGTTATCTCTTACCCGAACCCTTACTTATGCACTTTACTTTGTGATAGCCATATTGTTTCTTGTCATACATCTTGCTATCACTTAGTTGTTCATCTTGCTTAGCATAAGTTGTTGGTGCACATAGGTGAGCCTAGTTGTTGTAGGTTTTGTGCTTGTCAAATTAACCGCTAGGTTTATTCCGCATTTGTTCAAGCCTAAACCGTAATTATTTTAAAACGCCTATTCACCCCCCCTCTAGGCGACATCCACGATCTTTCAATCGGGATACCAAGCTTCACCGGGACCTACACCGCCACTTTACCAGAAGAGGAGCATTGGATGATTCGAGTTCAAGTTCCAGGAAGGACATTCATGCCAGTCACTGAGCCCATAGAGTTTTCCTTTGATGCACCAACCTGGAGTCTAGGTAAGAGCATGGCAGCCCACATCGCCATGGGACGCATTGGCGAAGTTTATCATAAGGATCTTAAGGACACCATCTACCAGATATGTGGGTGCCGAGATGAGCAATGGGAGATGATCAGCACCAGGAGGGACAAGTCCATTGCAGCTTTCATCCAGGAGTTAAATCAGCACATTCGTCGACAGGAGAACCAGATGTGTGCAAGCATGATAGATTTGAAGAAGGTGATGACCAGGAACGTGGAGCTGGAAGAGGAACTCAAGTCTACACGCGACGGATACAAGGAGGAAATCACAATACTAGTGGAGAAGAATGACGACCTGACAAGGAAGCTAGGAGTATTCATGGGAGACCCCGCACTAGGAGGAGATGACGACCCTTCGGATGACATTCGTTCTGAAGACTACATCATCATCAACAACACCGACTCCGACCCCGATGATAGTGATGATGATTATGAGGACGAAGCTGGAGCAGATATCATGGAGTCTTCCACCGATCAAAATTTCTAGTAGACCATCATATTATTAGTAGTATTCCCCCATGTATATATTAGTAGTCCGAGCACTATAACGATAGTTAGATCGATTGTATGCCCTTGCTTGAATTGATTTGGTGTGATATGAATGTGTTTGTCTCATGTGCATATGGGTAGTGCTTTCTCACTAGACCTCATTCCATTCTAATCTCTCCCCTCTAAACCCATCAGATGCCTCCGAGACGTGACCCCGGATTTGTCTTCCCACCGGAGCTCACTCAGTTGATCCAACAGCAGAATGCCTTGATGCAGCTACTAGTTCAGAACCAAGGCAACAACAACAACAACCCACCGCCACCACCTCCAGTTGACAACTTAGCCCGTTTTCTGAGGTTACAGCCACCGGTGTTTTCCAGTAGCACCGAGCCTATAGTTGCTGATGACTGGCTACGTAGGATTGGAAGGGAGTTGACCACCGCAGGTTGCACAGATGCTGAGAAGGTGTGTTTTGCCGAACATCAATTGGATGGACCCGCAACCTCATGGTGCGAGAATTACACAACCACTTTCCCTATAGCCAATATCACATGGGATCAGTTTCAGCAAGCATTCCGCACCGCACATGTCTCAACTGGAGCTATGAGCATGAAGAAGCGTGAATTTCACAACTTGCGCCAAGGAAACCGTATTGTGGGGCAGTACATGGATGAGTTTAGTAAATTAGCCCGCTATGCCCCAGATGATGTGGCCACAGATGCTGCGAAACAGGAGAAGTTTATGGAAGGGCTGAATGATGAGATGAACATACAGTCAATGGTGGCAACATTTAACAACTACCAGGAGTTGGTAGTTAAGGCCCTTATGATTGAAGGGAAGCAGCAGCAGATTGAGAGCCGCAAAAGGAAGTATGGACAAGGGAAGTACAATTCAGGAGCTCAGCAGAAGCCTCGTGTTACCCCGAACTCGGGAGGTTATACTCATAACCATGGAGGCCATACCCACAATGGAGGAAGTTCGCGTAACCACAGTGGCCCCAAGAAAGGAAACGAGAATGGAGCAGGCAGCAATCAGAACCGCTCTAACCCCGCAACGCCCGCCAAGAAGGATCTAAGTCACATTACTTGTTTCAAGTGCGGGAAGACTGGACACTATGCCACTGAGTGCCCTGAGCCAAAGAATGGAAATGGCAATGGAAGCTCTGGGAAGAAGCCCAACCCTTTCAATAGGGGGCAAGTGAACCACGTGAACGTGGAGGAGGTTGAAGAACAGCCAGATGCAGTTATCAGTAAGTTTTTGGTTAAGTCATTTACCGCTCTTGTTCTTTTTGATACTGGTGCATCGCATTCATACATTTCAAGGGGATTTGTGGACAAGTTTAAGCTACCCACCTTAGCCCTTAGGACACCCTTGTTATTAAGCTCACCAGGAGCAGAGTATATGGCCAGCCGATGGTGCGATCGGATACCCTTAACCATTTGTAGCCATGTTTTCCCCTCAGACCTAATAATCTTGGAGTCACAAGGATTGGATGTGATACTAGGCATGGATTGGCTATCGAAGTATGGAGGAAACATTGACTGTGCTAGTAGGTCAATTCTGCTCACCACCCCGGAGGGAAAAAGGATTAAGTATGTATCCAGACATGCACCAAGGAGGACCCAAGTAAATTCCCTCTCAGGAGTTGTTCGGGAGGAAGTGCCTGTAGTGAAGGATTACCCGGATGTATTTCCAGAGGAGTTACCAGGCATGCCCCCAGATCGTGACATTGAGTTTTTGATAGAGTTGTTGCCAGGCACCGGACCAATATTGAAGAGACCATACCGGATGCCCGCAAATGATCTGGAGGATATTAAGAAGCAAATTAAGGAGTTATTGGAGAAAGGTTACAATCGACGAAGTTCCTCACCGTGGGGAGCCCTAGTGCTCTTGGTTGAGAAGAAGGATGGATCCTTGAGAATGGTTGTTGATTATCGAGCATTGAATGAAGTGACGATCCAGAACAAGTACCCACTGCCGATGATCAACGATTTGTTTGACCAGCTGCAAGGAGCAAAAGTGTTTTCAAAGATCGACCTGCGATCAGGATACCACCAGCTGAAGATTCGAGAACAGGATATACCTAAGACAGCCTTCACCACAAGGTACGGGCTATACGAGTACACGGTTATGTCATTCGGATTGAGTAATGCCCCTGCCTATTTCATGAGTATGATGAATAAGGTGTTCATGGAGTTCTTGGATAAGTTTGTTGTGGTGTTCATTGATGATATTTTGGTATACTCGAGGAATGAAGAGGAACACAAGGAGCATTTGCGTCTAGTTCTCGAGAAGCTCAGGGAACATCAGCTATATGCCAAGTTCAACAAATGTGAGTTTTGGTTTAAGGAAGTAGGATTTCTTGGACATGTTATATCAGGAGAAGGTATAGCAGTAGACCCTACCAAGGTTAAGTCAGTCACTGATTGGCTATCACCCACCTTAGTAGGAGAGATCCGCAGTTTTCTTGGACTCGCAAGATATTATCGGAGATTCATCGAGAATTTCTCTAAGATTGCAAAGCCTATGACGGATTTGTTGAAGAAGGACACCAAGTTCAAATGGATCGATGAATGTGAGGCAAGTTTTCAGGAGCTGAAGAAACGTTTGGTTACAACCCCAGTGCTGATTCCGCCGAATATACGCAAGGATTTCCAAGTGTATTGCGACGCATCTCGCTTAGGACTTGGAGGTGTACTTATGCAAGATGGAAGAGTTGTTTCATATGCCTCACGACAGCTTCGACCGCATGAGTTGAATTACGCCACCCATGATTTAGAGTTAGCAGCCGTAGTGCATGCACTCAAGACCTGGAGACATTTTCTTATTGGAAATCATTGTGACGTGTACACGGATCATAAGAGTTTAAAGTACATTTTCACACAGAAGGAGCTGAACCTCAGGCAGAGGAGATGGTTGGAGCTTATAAAGGATTATGACATGAAGCTGCATTATCATCCAGGCAAGGCCAATGTCCTAGCAGACGCTTTGAGCCGGAAAAGTTATGCCAATACCCTCGTAAGCGGAGGATTGCCAAAGGAGTTAGCCGAAGATCTCAGGGAGCTTCGTTTGGAGATAGTCCCTAGAGGTTTTGTAGCAGCATTGGAAGTGCAGTCGACATTATTGGGAAAGATTCGGGAAGCTCAGAAGGATGACAAAGAAATTGCCGAGATAAAGGAGAGGATGAGCAAGGGAAAAGCCAAAGGTTTTTGTGAGGATGAGAACGACACCTTGTGGTTTGAGGACCGTGTTTATGTGCCCAATAATGCAGAGATCAGGAAGTTGATACCACAGTAGGCCCACGACTCACCATATTCAATACACCCCAGAAACACCAGGATGCATTTGGATTTGAAGGAGCGTTTCTGGTGGACAGGAATGAAGAAAGATATTGCCAAGTATGTAGCCGTATGTGATGTATGTCAGAGAGTGAAGGCAGAACATCAGAAGCCAGCAGGATTGCTGCAGCCTATGCCGATACCCGAATGGAAGTGGGATAAGCTTGGCATGGATTTCATCACCGGATTGCCCAGGACCCGATCGGGATATGATTCTATCTGGGTAGTAGTGGATCGTCTGACAAAAGTGGCTCACTTTATCCAAGTGAAAACTACCTATACTAGTGCAAAGTTGGCCAAGATATATATGACCAGGATCGTATGTCTGCATGGAGTTCCGAGGACCATCGCATCAGATAGAGGAACCCAGTTCACTTCAAAGTTTTGGCACCAGCTGCACCAGACTTTGGGAACCAGGCTAGAGTTCAGTACAACTTTTCATCCGCAGACAGATGGATAGACCGAGAGAGTCAATCAGATTCTGGAGGACATGTTGAGAGCTTGTGCGCTAGATTATGGATCTAGTTGGGATGATAATTTGCCCTACCCGGAGGTCTCATACAACAACAGCTATCAGGCCAGTTTGAAGATGGCACCTTTCGAAGCTTTGTATGGAAGAAGATGCAGGACACCGTTGATGTGGGATGAAGTTGGAGACCGTTAGTTGTTTGGACCGGATTTGATCAAAGAATCTGAAGAGAAGGTTAAGTTGATTCAAGATAGACTGAAGGTAGCTTAGTCCAGGCGGAAGAGTTATGCAGACTCCAAACGCAAGGAGGTAGTCTACGAAATTGGAGACAAAGCATATCTTCGTGTGTCACCTCTGCGAGGAGTTAAACGTTTTGGAGTCAAGGGAAAGTTAGCCCCAAGATTTGTAGGACCATACCGAGTTCTGGAACGTATGGGAGAAGTGGCCTACAAGTTGGAGTTACCCGAAGGATTGTCAGGAGTTCATGATGTGTTTCACGTTTCCCAGTTGAAGAAGTGCCATGCGGAGATGGCCAATATTCCTCTGAGAGATACAGTGCCACTGGAAGCGATTCAGTTGGATAGTGATTTGACCTATGAGGAGAAACCAGTCAAGATTCTCGAGTTTGCTAGCCGAGTCACACGCAGCAAGGTTATCAAGTTTTGCAAAGTTCAGTGGAGCCACCATACCGATGATGAAGCCACCTGGGAACGAGAGGATGATCTACGGAAAGACCACCCAGACCTATTTTCTAGCCAACCAGAATCTCGAGGGCTAGATTCATCTTAAGGGGGGTAGGTTTGTAACATCCCAAATTTTCAATTTGGAATGTTATACATAGGTCATCATATGCATATCATATTTTATTGCATTTTTGCTTTGCGATCCTTGAAATCCTAAGCGACTCAAGGACCCATGGAGAGAGTTGGAGATTTCACCGTTTTCATATTTGAATTTTCTCAAATATCAAAACAAGGATCATTTTGGTTTTAATTACTTTTCTCTCCAAAAATATTTTATATTAAAATATATGAGAGGAGATAATATGACTTCTCCAAAATAAATGAAATATTGGAGGAAAAATGTTAAAATCAAATAAATAATTTTATTTGGATTTTATTGCTATTTTATTTGAATTAGAAAAAATATGCATTTTCCAAAATTGCATTCTTAGGCCAAGAAAATGTTCACCTCGTCCTAAATATTTTATTTAGACGGTGAAAATTGTTTTTGGCATTTTTATATTTTTATTTTATTTTATTTAGGATTTTCTCGGTGGATTTTATTAAAAAAGTCGCGTGCCCGACTGGGCCAACTGCCCAGCCAAGCTAGGCCGCCGCCGCAGCCGAGTCCGGGGAGGACTCCTCCTCCCGGCGACCCCCTCCCCAAGCCGCACGCCCCCCGGCCTTTAAATAGGGCCGAGCCCCGCCGCCTCCTCCCATCGAGCCGCACGCCGCCGCCGCCTTTAGCCGTCGCCGCCCACTGCCCCCGCTCGCTGCCGCTGCCCCGAGCCCCGCCGCCGTCGCCCGCAGCCGCGCCCCGCCGCCCCGCAGCCGTCGACCGCCGTTACCGCCGCCGCGGATCTCGCCGGAGCCGCCGCCGTTGACCCCGATTTGACCGATCGGTTTTTCCTCGGTTAACCCCGGTTTTTTAGTTTTCCGGTTTATTTTCTTAGATCGGTTTTTCGTCGGTTTATTTTATTTAGCGAACGTTCGTTCGTTAGTCTTTTCTTTTTTATTTTATTTTCAGCCAGGGACCTATCCACGATTATTTTTATCGCAGATTAGCCCCTGGTCTTCAAACCCTCGCCGTTTCTAAACCGTTTGTCCAAATCCAGTGAAACCAACGCCAAAATCTTCGTCTTGAGCCCCTCTTTCTGCTTAATCAACTTGAACAAGGTTTTGACAATTTAAAATTTGGTTTCAAGCATATTTGAATTCGAAGTTCTTTTGACCTTAGTTTCAGTTCCGTAGCTCCGATTCGATTGATTCTTTTTGCAGATCGAATCTCTTCAGTTGGATTTTCAGATTCGATCTTCTTATTTGAGTTTTACCTATGCATCCTTGTTTGAGTGCTTATGTATGCTATTGTTTGTTTGCGATAGAATTCCCGGAGTGCGAAGCATGCTGCTACGAGTCTCTAGGGTTTGCGGATCATCAGCAAGGCAAGTAACACATTGATCATACCCTTTTCATACCCAATTTTTATGCATTAGTTTCAACCCTCAAACACTGCATGATTAGGATGTGATTTAACATGTGGGTATTGTGAAGTAGATGTTGAGGTAGTACCTGTTGCCCTTTTATTTTCAAACCCTTGGGAGTTACTTCTACGCTATGCTATTATTGCCATGCTATGCTCGTAGACGTGGATTGGGTTTTAGTGTATCCATGACAGATGTGAGATTGTTAATTAATGGTTAACTTAAGGTGGCTACTTAAATACACATCTGGGTGGATTGGTTGCGGGCACCTGGAGAATTCAGTGTTGTCCTAGGATATCCCGGAGTACCCGTGTGATCATCCTATGGCTCGCCACCCAGGCTCAAAGGGATCATAAGATCATTTATGCTAGAAACTTCCGTGTGCAGCCACAGGCTATTATGGGCTCTAGCATAGTCGAGTATGTTGCATGACCTCTTCCAGTGGTAGGCTAACAGATGTAGGGGATGTAG
Source organism: Triticum aestivum (assembly GCF_018294505.1). NCBI lineage: Eukaryota > Viridiplantae > Streptophyta > Magnoliopsida > Poales > Poaceae > Triticum > Triticum aestivum. The sequence goes on from NC_057808.1 coordinate 81,469,531, forward strand.
GTTGGTACTGTCTACCCAGGGTTAGAGTTATTGCTTTTGAAAGATTGTGTCTCGGTCATCCGTTTCTCAAACACCATGTAGTGCGAGAAATCCAACGGAGGAGATCGAGTCTCGTGGGGAAAAGTGCACAAACCTCTGCAGAGTGTACAAACTAATCATGGTTAGCCGTGTCCCCGGTTATGGACATCTTGAGTATCTGGTTCTTGGATTATCATGTTGATCTCATCACTCTAAATTAATTTGTTGGGTTTGTTAATTACTTTTAATTGGGATTGAGTTGGAGGAACCTTCTCAATGTTTCAACTACCATGATAGTTAAATAAAATATATTCCTTTGTGGTAGGAAAAAATTGGCTTTTCGCAAAATGTTGTAACCATAGAGCCTCCACCAACCATGTATGCTCGTAGTGATAGCTATTATCCTGTTCATTGCTCTATTCTATTACATTGACAGCATATTCCATGTGCTGACCCGTTTCGGGCTGCAACATATCATGTTGTAGACTTTTCAGACGAAGAGTAAGGTGCGCTAGGTCGTTGTCGTGCACTCAGCTATGCCGTTGGAGTTGATGGACTCACTTTATCTTCCACGCCTTCCGCTGTTATCTTATTTAGATGGCCTTAAGCCATATTTATTGTAATAAGTTCTCTCTTGAGACTATCGATGTAATAAGTGTGTGATTGCTACTCTGTTATAAATCCTTCAAGTACTGTGTGTGTCAGTATTACCGATCCAGGGATGACACTTATGCACAGAGATTTGACCGTCTGAGGTCGGATCGCTATAGTAGTGCCTCTAAGACTAGCTCAAGTATTGCATGATGATCACGTTTTCTTGATCATGGGCATGTCTATGTTGACAACTTTGAGGACACAATGTTAGAAGAACACTTGTATTGAATCGACCCAAATTGATGTTATGCTATGAGATCCATTCGCCACAAGTTAATGGTAAATAACACAGAGAAAGTTAATGCTTGCATAATTCCTTAGACCACGAGGGTATCAAGTTCCTTCATGAACTTTGGGGTTTGTTCTACGTCATTCGTAACTGGGTGGCTATTACGGTGGCTTATGTGTTCATGGAAAAGTAGGATAAGGAACTAGATAGGTTAAGATTGGGATTTTATCCTCTGGCGATGGAGAGATAGTCTTAGGGCCCTCTCGATGTTACAGTATCCATCATTGTCTGACCAGACACAGTGTGATTTAATCACCGGGATGCCGAAGATGGGTTGCTGCTACTTCTTGAGCTTGCATTGGTTTTCCCCTTAAAGAGGAAAGGGTGATGCAGCAAAGTAAAGATAAGTATTTCCCTCAGTTTGAGAACCAAGGTATCAATCCAATAGGAGGTACAAGCAAGTCTCCAATCTATGCACCTGCACAAACAATCAAACACTTGCACCCAACGCGATAAATGGGTTGTCAATCCCTTCACGGTCACTTGCAAGGATAGAGATATGTATAAAAGATTACTAAAACGTAAAACAGAGTAAAAACAAACAAATTGCAGCAAGGTATTTTTTGATTTTTTGGTTTATAGATCTGAAAATATATGATGGAAAATAGACCCGGGGGCATAGGTTTCACTAGAGGCTTCTCTCTTGAAAGAGAACATACGGTGGGTGAACAAATTACTGTTGAGCAATTGATAGAAAAGCGCAAAGTTATGACGATATCCAAGGCGATGATTATGAATATATGTATCACGTCTGTGTCAAGTAGACCGACTCCTGCGTGCATCTACTACTATTACTCCACACATCGACCGCTATCCAACATGCATCTAGAGTATTAAGTTCATAAGAACGGAGTAACACCTTAAGTAAGATGACATGATGTAGAGGGATAAACTCAAGCAATATGATGAAAACCCCATCTTTTTACCCTTGACGGCAACAATACAATACGTGCCTCGCTACCCCTACTTTGTCACTTGGTGAGGACACCGCAAGATTGAACCCAAAACTAAGCACCTCTCCCATTGCAAGACGAACCAATCGAACTCCAAGAACATCAAGGAGAACATGGTATTGAAGATCATAGAGAGAGAAGAAGCCATCTAGCTACTAGCTATGGACCCGTAGGTCCGTGGTAAACTACTCACGCTTCATCGGAAGGGCAATAGAGTTGACGTAGATGCCCTCCGTGATTGAATCCCCCTCCGGCAGGGTGCCGGAAAAGGCCCCAAGATGGTATCTCACGGGAATAGAGGCTTGCGGCGGCGGAAAAGTATTTTGGTGGATGCTTCTGATGCTGGGGGAATATTTAGGTATTAAGGAGCGAAGATTAGGGTTAGGAGGTCTACGGGGGGCCCACAAGCCTAGGGGCACGCCCCTAGGGCTTGTGGCCACCCCGTAGGTCTTCTGGCCTCCTCTCCAAGTCTCCTGGGTGTCTTCTGGTCCAAGAAAAATCATCTTGAAAGTTTCATTTCATCTGGACTCCGTTTGATATTCCTTTTCTATGAAACTCAGAAACAAGGAAACAGAAACTGGCACTTGGCTCTAGGTTAATAAGTTAGTCCCAAAAATAATATAAAATAGCATATTAATGCATATAAAAAATCCAAAAAAGATAATATAATAGCATGGAACAATAAAAAATTATAGATACGTTGGAGACATATCAAGCATCCCCAAGCTTAATTCCTGCTCGTCCTCGAGTAGGTAAATGATAAAACAGAATTTTTGATGTGGAATACTACCTAACATATGTATTCATGTAATTTTATTTATTGTGGCATGAATATTCAAATCCATAAGATCCAAAACAAAAGTTTAATATTGACATAAAAACAATAATACTTCAAGCAAACTAATAAAGCAATCATGTCTTCTCAAAATAACATGGCCAAAGAAAGTTATCCCGACAAAATCATATAGTTTGGCCATGTTCCATCTTCATCACACAAAGTATTTTATCATGGACAACCCCGATGACAAGCCAAGCAATTGTTTCATAGTTTTGATGTTCTCAAACCTTTTCAACTTTCACGCAATAATGAGCGTGAGCCATGGATATAGCACTATAGGTGGAATAGAATATGATGGTTGTGGAGAAGACAAAAAGAAGGAGAAAGTCTCACATCAACTAGGCGTATTCACGGGCTATGGAGATACCCATCAATAGATATCAATGTTAGTGAGTAGGGATTGTCATGCAGCAGATGCACTAGAGCTATGAGTGTATGAAATCTCAAAAAGAAACTAAGTGGGTGTGCATCCAACTCGCTTGCTCACGAAGACATAGGGAAATTTGAGTAAGCCCATCATTGGAATATACAGGCCAAGTTCTATAATGAAAAATTCCCACTAGTATATGAAAGTGACAAAATAGGAGACTCTCTATCATGAAGATCTGTTGGAAATATGCCCTAGAGGCAATAATAAAATGGTTATTATTATATTTCCTTGTTCGTGATAATTGTCTATTGTTCATGCTATAGTTGTGTTATCCGGAAATCGTAATACATGTGTGAATACATAGACCACAACATGTCCCTAGTGAGCCTCTAGTTGACTAGCTCGTTGATCAATAGATGGTTACGGTTTCCTGACCATGGACATTGGATGTCGTTGATAACGGGATCACATCATTAGGAGAATGATTTGATGGACAAGACCCAATCCTAAGCATAGCACAAGATCGTATAGTTCGTCTGCTAAAGCTTTTCTAATGTCAAGTATCATTTCCTTAGACCATGAGATTGTGCAACTCCCAAATACCGTAGGAATGCTTTGGGTGTGCCAAATGTCACAACGTAACTGGGTGGCTATAAAGGCACACTACGGGTATCTCCGAAAGTGTCTGTTGAGTTGGCACGAACCGAGACTAGGATTTGTCACTCCGTATGACGGAGAGGTATCTCTGGGCCCACTCGGTAAGACATCATCATAATGAGCTCAATGTGACCAAGGAGTTGATCACGGGATGATGTGTTATGGAACGAGTAAAGAGACTTGTCGGTAACGAGATTGAACAAGGTATAGGGATACCAACGATCGAATCTCGGGCAAGTATCATACCGGTGGACAAATGGAATTGTGTACGGGATTGATTGAGTCCCTGACATCGTAGTTCATCCGATGAGATCATCGTGGAACATGTGGGAGCCAACATGGTTATCCAGATCCCGCTGTTGGTTATTGGCCGGAGAGATGTCTTGGTCATGTCTGCATGATTCCCGAACCCGTACGGTCTACACACTTAAGGTTCGGTGACGCTAGAGTTGTTATGGGAAATAGTATGCAGTTCTCGAATGTTGTTCGGAGTCCCGGATGAGATCCCGGACATCACGAGGAGTTCCGGAATGGTCCGGAGGTGAAGATTTATATATGGGAAGTCATCATACGGTCACCGGAAGTGTTCGGGGGTTTATCGGTATTGTACCGGGACCACCGAAGGGGTTCCGGTGGTCCACCTGCCCCGGAGGGCCCTATGGGCTGTATGTGGAAGGGAACCAGCCCCTAAGTGGGCTGGTCGCCACCCCCCTTAGGGCCCATGCGCCTAGGGTTGGGGGGGAACCCTAAATGGGGCGCCCCCCTTGGCTTGGGGGGCAAGCCCCCTCCCCTTGGCCGTCGCCCCCCTCTAGATCCATCTGGAGGGGGCCGGCCCCCTTCCCCCTATAAATAGAGGGGTGGAGGGAGGGCAGCAGCACCACATTCAAGGCGCAGCCCTCCCCCTCTCCAACACCCCCTCCTCCTCCGTTGAGCTTGGCGAAGCTCTGCCGGAGAACTGCAAGCTCCAGCACCACGCCGTCGTGCTGCCGGAGCTCTTCCCCAACTTCTCCTTCCCCCTTGCTGGATCAAGAAGGAGGAGACGTCCCCGGGCTGTACGTGTGTTGAACGTGGAGGCGCCGTTGTTCGGCGCTTAGATCGGAATCAACCGCGATCTGAATCGCTGCGAGTACGACTCCTTCATCCGCATTCTTGTAACGCTTCCGCATCGCGATCTTCAAGGGTACGAAGATACACTCCCCTCTCTCTCATTGCTAGTCTCTCCATAGATTGATCTTGGTGATGCGTAGAATTTTTTTAATTTCTGCAACGATCCCCAACAGTGGCATCATGAGCTAGGTCTATGCGTAGTTTCTATGCACGAGTAGAACACAAGTTGTTGTGGGCGTCGATTTTGTCAATTTACTTGCCGTTACTAGTCTTATCTTGATTCGGCGGCATCGTGGGATGAAGCAGCCCGGACCGACCTTACACGTAAACTTACGTGAGACAGGTTCCACCGACTGACATGCACTAGTTGCATAAGGTGGCTAGCAGGTGTCTGTCTCTCCCACTTTAGTCGGATCAGATTCGATGAAAAGGGTCCTTATGAAGGGTAAATAGAAATTGGCATATCACGTTGTGGTTTTGGCGTAGGTAAGAAACGTTCTTGCTAGAAACCTATAGCAGCCACGTAAAAACTTGCAACAACAATTGGAGGACGTCTAACTTGTTCTTGCAGCATATGCCGTGTGATGTGATATGGCCAAAAGGATGTGATGAATGATATATGTGATGTATGAGATTGATCATGTTCTTGTAATAGGAATCACGACTTGCATGTCGATGAGTATGACAACCAGCAGGAGCCATAGGAGTTGTCTTAATTTATTGTATGACCTGCGTGTCACTGAAAAACGCCATGTAATTACTTTACTTTATTGCTAACCATTAGCCATAGTAATAGAAGTAATAGTTGGCGAGACAACTTCATGAAGACACGATGATGGAGATCATGGTGTCATGCCGGTGACGATGATGATCATGGCGCCCCGAAGATGGAGATCAAAAGGAGCAAAATGATATTGGCCATATCATGTCACTATTTGATTGCATGTGATGTTTATCATGTTTTACATCTTGTTTGCTTAGAACGACGGTAGCTTAAATAAGATGATCCCTCGCAATAATTTCAAGAAAGTGTTCCCCCTAACTGTGCACCGTTGCTAAGGTCCGTTGTTCCGAAGCACCACGTGATGATCGGGTGTGATAGGTTCTAACGTTCGCATACAACGGGTGTAAGCCAGATTTACACACGCAATACACTTAGGTTGACTTGACGAGCCTAGCATGTACAGACATGGCCTCGGAACACGGAAGACCGAAAGGTCGAACATGAGTCGTATAGAAGATGCGATCAACATGAAGATGTTCACCGATGATGACTAGTCCGTCTCACGTGATGATCAGACACGGCCTAGTTGACTCGGATCATGTATCACTTAGATGACTAGAGGGATGTCTATCTGAGTGGGAGTTCATTAAATAATTTGATTAGATGAACTTAATTATCATGAACATAGTCTAAAAATCTTTGCAATATGTCTTGTAGATCAAATGGCCCACGCTAATGTTGCCCTCAACTTCAACGCGTTCCTAGAGAAAACCAAGCTGAAAGACGATGGTAGCAACTACACGGACTGGGTCCGTAACCTGAGGATTATCCTCATAGCTGCCAAGAAAGCATATGTCCTTGAAGCACCGCTAGGTGAAGCACCTGTTTTCCCAGCAACTCAAGACGTTATGAACGCCTGGCAGTCGCGTAGTGATGATTACTCCCTGGTTCAGTGCGGCATGCTTTACAGCTTAGAACCGGGGCTCCAAAAGCGTTTTGAGCAGCACGGAGCATATGAGATGTTCCAAGAGCTGAAAATGGTTTTCCAAGCTCATGCCCGGGTCGAGAGATATGAAGTCTCCGACAAGTTCTACAGTTGTAAGATGGAGGAGAATAGTTCTGTCAGCGAGCACATACTCAAAATGTCTGGGTTGCACAACCGCTTGTCTCAGCTGGGAGTTAATCTCCCGGATGACGCGGTCGTTGACAGAATCCTTCAGTCGCTCCCACCTAGCTACAAGAGCTTTGTGATGAATTTCAATATGCAGGGGATGGAGAAAACCATTCCTGAGGTATATCCAATGCTGAAATCAGCGGAGGTGGAGATCAAAAAGGAACATCAAGTGTTGATGATCAATAAAACCACTAGTTTCAAGAAAGGCAAGGGTAAGAAGAACTTCAAGAAGGACGGCAAGGGAGTTGCCGCGCCCGGTAAGCCAGTTGCCGGGAAGAAGCCAAAGCATGGACCCAAGCCTGAGACTGAGTGCTTTTATTGCAAGGGAAACGGTCACTGGAAGCGGAACTGCCCCAAGTACTTAGCGGATAAGAAGGCCGGCAATACCAAAGGTATATATGATATACATGTTATTGATGTGTACCTTACCAGCACTCGTAGTAGCTCCTGGGTATTTGATACCGGTGCGGTTGCTCATATTTGTAACTCAAAACAGGAGCTGCGGAATAAGCGGAGACTGGCGAAGGACGAGGTGACGATGCGCGTCGGGAATGGTTCCAAGGTCGATGTGATCGCCGTCGGCACGCTACCTCTACATTTACCTACGGGATTAGTTTTAAACCTCAATAATTGTTATTTAGTGCCAGCTTTGAGCATGAACATTGTATCTGGATCTCGCTTAATGCGAGATGGCTACTCATTTAAATCTGAGAATAATGGTTGTTCTATTTATATGAGAGATATGTTTTATGGTCATGCCCCGCTGGTCAATGGTTTATTCTTATTTAATCTCGAACGTGATGTTACACATATTCATAGTGTGAATGCCAAAAGATGTAAGGTTGATAATGATAGTCCCACATACTTGTGGCACTGCCGCCTTGGTCACATTGGTGTCAAACGCATGAAGAAACTCCATGCAGATGGACTTTTGGAGTGTCTTGATTATGAATCATTTGACACGTGCGAACCATGCCTCATGGGCAAAATGACCAAGACTCCGTTCTCCGGAACAATGGAGCGAGCAACCAACTTATTGGAAATCATACATACTGATGTGTGCGGTCCAATGAGCGTTGAGGCTCGCGGTGGTTATCGTTATGTTCTCACCCTCACTGATGACTTAAGTAGATATGGGTATGTCTACTTAATGAAACACAAGTCTGAGACCTTTGAAAAGTTCAAGGAATTTCAGAGTGAGGTTGAGAATCAACGTGACAGGAAAATAAAGTTCTTACGATCAGATCGTGGAGGGGAATATTTGAGTCACGAATTTGGCACGCACTTAAGGAAATGTGGAATTGTTTCACAACTCACGCCGCCTGGAACACCTCAGCGTAATGGTGTGTCCGAACGTCGTAATCGCACTCTATTAGATATGGTGCGATCTATGATGTCTCTTACCGATCTACCGCTATCATTTTGGGGTTATGCTTTAGAGACTGCCGCATTCACTTTAAATAGGGCTCCGTCGAAATCCGTTGAGACGACACCGTATGAATTATGGTTTGGGAAGAAACCTAAGCTGTCGTTTCTGAAAGTTTGGGGATGCGATGCTTATGTCAAGAAACTTCAACCTGAAAAGCTCGAACCCAAGTCGGAAAAAATGCGTCTTCATAGGATACCCTAAGGAAACTATTGGGTATACCTTCTACCTCAGATCCGAAGGCAAGATCTTTGTTGCCAAGAATGGATCCTTTCTAGAGAAAGAGTTTCTCTCGAAAGAAGTAAGTGGGAGGAAAGTAGAACTTGATGAAGTACTGCCTCTTGAACCGGAAAGTAGCACAGCTCAAGAAAATGTTTCTGTGGTGCCTGCACCGACTAGAGAGGAAGTTAATGATGATGATCGAGGAACATTGGATCAAGTTACTACTGAACTTCGTACGTCCACAAGGACACGCTCCACACCAGAATGGTATGGCAACCCTGTCGTAGAAATAATGTTGTTAGACAACGGTGAACCTTCAAACTATGAAGAAGCGATGGCGGGCCCAGATTCCAACAAATGGCTTGAAGCCATGAAATCCGAGATAGGATCCATGTATGAAAACAAAGTATGTACTTTGACAGACTTGCCCGATGATCGGCGAGCCATAGAAAATAAATGGATCTTTAAGAAGAAGACGGACGCGGATGGCAATGTGACCATCTATAAAGCTCGGCTTGTCGCTAAGGGTTATCGACAAGTTCAAGGGGTTGACTACGATGAGACCTTCTCACCCGTAGCGAAGTTGAAGTCCATCCGAATCATGTTGGCAATTGTCACATTCTATGATTATGAGATATGGCAAATGGACGTCAAAACAGCATTCCTTAATGGTTTCCTTAAGGAAGAATTGTATATGATGCAGCCGGAAGGTTTTGTCGATCCTAAGAATGCTGACAAGGTATGCAAGCTCCAACTCAATCTATGGGTTGGTGCAAGCATCTCGGAGTTGGAACATTTGCTTTGATGAGATGATCAAAGCGTTTGGGTTTACGCAGACTTATGGAGAAGCCTGTGTTTACAAGAAAGTGAGTGGGAGCTCTGTAGCATTTCTCATATTATATGTGGATGACACTATTGATGGGAAATGATATAGAACTCTTGGAAAGCATAAAGGCCTACTTGAATAAGTGTTTTTCAATGAAGGACCTTGGAGAAGTTGCTTATATATTAGGCATCAAGATCTATAGAGATAGATCGAGACGCCCCATTGGTCTTTCACAAAGCACATACCTTGACAAGATATTGAAGAAGTTCAATATGGATCAGTCCAAGAAGGGGTTCTTGCCTGTATTGCAAGGTGTGAGATTGAGCACGGCTCAATGCCCGACCACGGCAGAAGATAGAGAAAAGATGAGTGTCATCCCCTATGCCTCGGCCATAGGGTCTATTATGTATGCCATGCTGTGTACCAGACCTGATGTAAACCTTGCCGTAAGTTTGGTAGGAAGGTACCAAAGTAATCCCGGCATGGAACACTGGACAGCGGTCAAGAATATCCTGAAGTACCTGAAAAGGACTAAGGATATGTTTCTCGTTTATGGAGGTGACGAAGAGCTCGTCGTAAAGGGTTACGTCGATGCTAGCTTCGACACAGATCTGGATGACTCCAAGTCACAAACCGGATACGTGTATATTTTGAATGGTGGGGCAGTCAGCTGGTGCAGTTGCAAGCAAAGCGTCGTGGCGGGATCTACATGTGAAGCGGAGTACATGGCAGCCTCGGAGGCAGCACATGAAGCAATCTGGATGAAGGAGTTCATTACCGACCTAGGAGTTATTCCCAATGCGTCGGGCCCGATGGCTCTCTTCTGTGACAACACTGGAGCTATTGCCCTGGCCAAGGAGCCCAGGTTTCACAAGAAGACCAGGCATATCAAGCGTCGCTTCAACTCCATTCGTGAAAATGTTCAAGATGGAGACATAGATATTTGTAAAGTGCATACGGACCTGAATGTCGCAGATCCGTTGACTAAACCTCTTCCACGAGCAAAACATGATCAACACCAGAACTCTATGGGTGTTCGATTCATCACAATGTAACTAGATTATTGACTCTAGTGCAAGTGGGAGACTGTTGGAAATATGCCCTAGAGGCAATAATAAAATGGTTATTATTATATTTCCTTGTTCATGATAATTGTCTATTGTTCATGCTATAATTGTGTTATCCGGAAATCGTAATACATGTGTGAATACATAGACCACAACATGTCCCTAGTGAGCCTCTAGTTGACTAGCTCGTTGATCAATAGATGGTTACGGTTTCCTGACCATGGACATTGGATGTCGTTGATAACGGGATCACATCATTAGGAGAATGATGTGATGGACAAGACCCAATCCTAAGCATAGCACAAGATCGTATAGTTCGTCTGCTAAAGCTTTTCTAATGTCAAGTATCATTTCCTTAGACCATGAGATTGTGCAACTCCCGGATACCGTAGGAATGCTTTGGGTGTGCCAAACGTCACAACGTAACTGGGTGGCTATAAAGGCACACTACGGGTATCTCCGAAAGTGTCTGTTGAGTTGGCACGAATCGAGACTGGGATTTGTCACTCCGTGTGACGGAGAGGTATCTCTGGGCCCACTCGGTAAGGCATCATCATAATGAGCTCAATGTGACCAAGGAGTTGATCACGGGATGATGTGTTACGGAACGAGTAAAGAGACTTGCCGGTAACGAGATTGAACAAGGTATAGGGATACCGACGATCGAATCTCGGGCAAGTATCATACCGGTAGACAAAGGGAATTGTGTACGGGATTGATTGAATCCCCGACATCGTGGTTCATCCGATGAGATCATCGTGGAACATGTGGGAGCCAACATGGGTATCCAGATCCCGCTGTTGGTTATTGGCCGGAGAGATGTCTCGGTCATGTCTGCATGATTCCCGAACCCGTAGGGTCTACACACTTAAGGTTCGGTGACGCTAGAGTTGTTATGGGAAATAGTATGCAGTTACCGAATGTTGTTCGGAGTCCCGGATGAGATCCCGGACGTCACGAGGAGTTCCGGAATGGTCCGGAGGTGAAGATTTATATATGGGAAGTCATCATACGGTCACCGGAAGTGTTCGGGGGTTTATCGGTATTGTACCGGGACCATCGAAGGGGTTCCGGCGGTCCACCGGGAGGGTCCACCTGCCCCGGAGGGCCCTATGGGCTGTATGTGGAAGGGAACCAGCCCCTAAGTGGGCTGCATGCCACCCCCCCTAGGGCCCATGCGCCTAGGGTTGGGGGAACCCTAAAGGGGGCGCCCCCCTTGACTTGGGGGGCAAGCCCCCTCCCCTTGGCCGCCGCCCCCTCTAGATCCATCTGGAGGGGGCCGCCCCCCTTCCCCCTTCACCCTATAAATAGAGGGGTGGAGGGAGGGCAGCAGCACCACATCCAAGGCGCAGCCCTCCCCCTCTCCAACGCCCCCTCCTCCTCCGTTGAGCTTGGCAAAGCCCTGCCGGAGAACTGCAAGCTCCACCACCACGCCGTCGTGCTGCCGGAGCTCTTCCCCAACTTCTCCTTCCCCCTTGCTGGATCAAGAAGGAGGAGACCTCCCTGAGCTGTACGTGTGTTGAACGCGGAGGCGCCGTTGTTCGGCGCTTAGATCGGAATCAACCGCGATCTGAATCGCCGCGAGTACGACTCCTTCATCCGCGTTCTTGTAACGCTTCCGCATCGCAATCTTCAAGGGTGAAGATACACTCCCCTCTCTCTCGTTGCTAGTCTCTCCATAGATTGATCTTGGTGATGCATAGAATTTTTTTCAATTTCTGCAACGATCCCCAACAAGATCATGGTGCTACTTTCAAGCACAAGTGTGGAAAAAGGATAGTAACATTGTCCCTTCTCTTTTTTTCTCATTTTTGGGGTTCTTTGGCCTCTTTTATTTTTTGTAAAGTCCTGAGACTCATCCCAACTTGTGAGGGAATCATAGCTTCCATCATCCTTTCCTCACATGTGACAATACTCTAATAATGATGATCATCACACTTTTATTTACTTACAACTCAAGAATTACAACTCGATACTAAAACAAAATATGACTCTATATGAATGCCTCCGGCGGTGTACCGGGATGTGCAATGATCTGGCGTAGCAATGATATAAAAAAACGAACAAGACATGAAAACATCATGCTAGCTATCTTACGATCATGCAAAGCAATATAACAATGATGAAGCGTGTCATAATAAATGGAAATGGTGGAAGTTGCATGGCAATATATCTCGGAATGGCTATGGAAATGCCATAATAGGTAGGTATGGTGGCTATTTTGAGGAAGGGTATATGGTGGGTGTAATGCACTGGCGAAAGTTGTGCAATCCTAGAGAGGCTAGCAATGGTGGAAGGGTGAGAGGGCGTATAATCCGTGGACTCAACATTAGTCATAAAGAACTCACATACTTATTGCAAAAATCTACAAGTCATCAAAACCAAGCACTCATAAGGAAGACAATCAAAAATAAATCATGCTCCGACTTCATTACATAACAGTTCACCATACGTGCATGCTACAAGAATCACAAACTTTCACAAAAGTATTTCTACCAATCTACAATTACTCACTAGCATGAATCTAATATCACCATATTTATATCTCAAAACAATATGCAAGGAATCAAACTTCTCATAGTATTCAATGCTCTTTATATGGAAGTTTTTATTATATCCCTCTTCGATGCCCATCATATTAGGACTAAATTCACAACCTAAGTAAATCACCATGCTGTTTAGAGACTCTCAAAATAATATAAGTGAATCATGAGAGTTCAACAATTTCTATAAAATAAAACCACCACCGTGCTAAAAAAAAACATAAGTGAAGCACTAGAGCAAATTGCCTAGCTCAAAAGATATAAGTGAAGCACATAGAGTATTCTAATAAACTCACGATTCATGTGTGTCCCTCTCAAAAATTGTGTACAGCAAGGATGATTGTGGCAAACTAAAAATCAAGGATTCATATCATACAAGATGCTCCAAGCAAAACACATATCATGTGGTGAATAAAAATATAGCCTCAAGTAAATTTACCGATGGATTGAAGACGAAAGAGGGGATGCCATCCAGGGCATCCCCAAGCTTAGATGCTTGGTTGTCCTTGAATATTACCTTGGGGTGCCTTGGGCATCCCCAAACTTAGGCTTTTGCCACTCCTTATTCCATAGTCCATCAAATATTTACCCAAAACTTGAAAACTTTACAACACAAAACTCAACAGAAAACTCATGAGATCCATTAGTGTAATAATATAAATTACCACTTTAGGTACTGTTGTGAACTCATTCTTTATTTATATTAGTGCAATATCTACTTTATTTCAACTTCTCCATGGTCCATACCCCATGATACTACCCATAGATTCATCAAAATAAGCAAACAAGACATAGAAAACAGAATCTGTCAAAAACAGAACAGTCTGTAGTAATCTGAAAACTTCGTATACTTCTATACCTCCAAATATTCTGAAAATTAGGAAAACGGAGGAAATTCATATATCAATCTTGTGTAGAAAAATCAGGATTTTATCACGCTTCTGTGATTTTTAACAATTCTGGCAATGGGCGCAAAAGTTTCTGTTTTCAGCAAGATCAAATCAACGATATACCAAAGTACGCCATAGGCTTTACTTGGCTCAAACACTAAACTAAAACACCAAAACACAATTACTACAGAGGTAATAATGTGTAAACTCATAAAAACAGAAAAGAAAAATATTGGGTTGTCTCCCAACAAGTGCTTTTCTTTAAAGTCTTTTAGCTAGGCATTAATAATTTTAATGATGCTCACATGAAAGATAGCAATTGAAACACGAAGAGAGCATCATGAAACATGTGACAAACATATTTAAGTCTAACATACTTCCTATGCATAGGCATTTTATAAGTAAACAAATTATCATAGCAAACAAAAACTAGCATATGCAAGGAAGAAGAAAGAAAAAATAGCAATCTCAACATAACGAGAGGTACACTAGTGGAAAAAGCCTAGCTATGGCGTGGCAAAGAGTGTCTTGCTGGCGTAGAGACCCAACGCCACCAATATGGTGCTAGTGAAAATATTTTAGTGGTGGCATTGGCAGACACGTTAGCAGTATTTTAGTACTGATGGCGTACCACCTGGCTAACGCCAGCAATATATTGTGTTATCTATGGCGTTTATTGTGAGGCAACGCCAACAATTTGTATTTTTCAGCAATAAAAAAATATACCCAGCGATTAGTATATGTGCAGCCATTTAAACTTCTAGTGGTAAGTTTCAAATCCATAAAATATACCCAGCTATTACTACAGTTTTCAGTAACTAGCTTGCTACTACCTACAAGCAAAAGTTATTCGGTGGCTAGCTCTATATACAAGCAAAAGTATCATCATCGATCTCACGCAACTTGTTATCCGCGCGCTAACTAGCTATGATGAAGAATGATCCTCATCTCACGCAACTTGTTCCCGTTGCTCTCTCCCTCCTTCCTGAAATAGACTTTGCGGGTCTTTAGCTCCTCCCTCTCAGCCTTCAGGAGCCGTATCTCCTTCTTCATAGACTCGATCTCGGTGACCAGTAGCTGCTTCTGGTCGATGAGCTTCAATTTCTTATCGCAGAGATTGGAGATCTCGTCGATCATATCGTCCTTCTCTTTCTTCAGGGAGTTATTCAACTCGTTAAGTGCCTTCATTGTAGTCTTCTTTGACGCGACAAGCTCACGGCTAAGCATGTCCATGTCATGTACCAATAGCTGCTGCTGGACCGGTTCTGGAGATGGGTCTCATACATATGCCTGGCAAGTCAAATATTTGAAATCTTCAATAAAGAATGGTTAGATGATATATGTATATATGCATGTGTTTGCAATGTTCATGGATGTTTTTGTACTCTTACCTGGTTGGTGCTTGTTTCGCCTTTGTCAACTTCATCATAGGCCGCGAAGTTGCACGAGGACTGGTAGTGGCTGTTGTTGGGGAACGTAGTAATTTAAAAAAATTCCTACGCACACGCAAGATCATGGTGATGCATAGCAATGAGAGGGGAGAGTGTAGTCTATGTACCCTCATAGACCGTAAGCGAAAGCGTTTATCAACGCGGTTGATGTAGTCGTACGTCTTCATGATCCGACCGATCTAAGTACCGAACACACAGCACCTCCGAGTTCTGCACACGTTCAGCTCGATGACGACCTCGCCTTCTTGATCCAGCAAGACGGGAGAAGTAGTAGATGAGTTCCGGCAGCACGACGGTGTGGTGACGGTGTTGGTGAAGAACAATCTCCGCAGGGCTTCGCCTAAGCACTACGAAAACTATAACGGAGGATAAACTAGAGGGGACGGGGTTGCCGGCACATGGCTTGGTGTTTCTTGATGTGTCTTTGGTGCTAGCCCTGCGCCTCTATTTATATGTTGAGCCCTGGGGTCGAAACTTGGAGCAAAAGCCTCCTCAAAGTCGGTTTTTCCCGAAAGGCAAGAGTCCCACTCGGACTCCAGGACCAAACGCCACAATCCTTGGCGTCTGGCCCAGACGCCATGGGCCTCGGTGTCTGGCCCAGGGCCAGACGCCAGGGTCTCCGGCGTTTGGCCCCCTGGCCTCCGCAAAACTCCTTTTGCACCGACTTATAGCCCCGTGGGCCTGACCCCTTGACCTAACCATATCATCCAATATATGAATCTTTACCTCTGGACCATTCTGGAGCTCCTCGTCATGTCCGTGATCTCATCCGGGACTCCGAACAACATTCGGTCACCAACATACATAACTCATATAATACTATATCGTCAACAAACATTAAGCGTGCGGACCCTACGGGTTCGAGAACTATGTAGACATGACCGAGGCACTTCTCTGGTCAATAACCAATAGCGGAACCTGGATGCCCATATTGGCCCCTACATATTCTACGAAGATCTTTATCGGTCAAACCGCATAACAACATACGTTTGTTCCCTTTGTCATCGGTATGTTACTTGCCCGAGATTCGATCGTCGGTATCTCAATACCTAGTTCAATCTCGTTACCGGAAAGTCTCTTTACTCGTTTCGTAATACATCATCTCGCAACTAACTCATTAATTAAAATGCTTGCAAGGCTTATAGTGATGTGCATTACCGAGTGGGCCCAGAGATACCTCTCTGACAATCGGAGTGACAAATCCTAATCTCGAAATACGCCAACCCAGCAAGTACCTTTGGAGACACCTGTAGAGCACATTTATAATCACCCAGTTATGTTGTGACGTTTGGTAGCACACAAAGTGTTCCTCCGGTAAACGGGAGTTGCATAATCTCATAGTCATAGGAACATGTATAAGTCATGAAGAAAGCAATAGCAACATACTAAACGATCAAGTGCTAAGCTAACGGAATGGGTCAAGTCAATCACATCATTCTCCTAATGATGTGATCCCGTTAATCAAATGACAACTCATGTCTATGGCTAGGAAACTCAACCATCTTTGATCAACGAGCTAGTCAAGTAGAGGCATACTAGTGACACTCTGTTTTTCTATGTATTCACTCAAGTATTATGCTTCCGGTTAATACAATTCTAGCATGAATAATAAACATTTATCATGAAATAAGGAAATAAATAATAACTTTATTATTGCCTCTAGGGCATATTTCCTTCAGTCTCCCACTTGCACTAGAGTCAATAATCTAGTTCACATTGCCATGTGATTTAACACCAATAGTTCACATCACCATGTGATTAACACCCATAGTTCACATCGTCATGTGACCAACAACCAAAGGGTTTACTAGAGTCAATTATCTAGTTCACATCGCTATGTTATTAACACCCAAAGAGTACTAAGGTGTGATCATGTTTTGCTTGTGAGAGAAGTTTAGTCAACGGGCCTGCCTCATTCAGAGCCGTATGTATTTTGCAAATATTCTATGTCTACAATACTCTGCACGGAGCTACTCTAGCTAATTGCTCCCACTTTCAATATGTATCCAGATCGAGACTCAGAGTCATCCAGATCGGTGTCAAAGCTTGCATCGACGTAACTTTTTACGACGAACTCTTTATCACCTCCATAATCGAGAAATATTTCCTTAGTCTTCTAAGGATAATTTTGACCAATGTCCAGTGATCTACTCCTAGATCACTATTGTACTCCCTTTACGAAAATAGTGTAGGGTATACAATAGATCTGGTATACAGCATGGCATACTTTATAGAACCTATGGCTGAGGCATAGGGAATGACTTTCATTCTCTTTCTATCTTCTGCCGTTGTCGGGTTTCGAGTCTTACTCAATTTCACACCTTGTAATACAGGCAAGAACTTGTTCTTTGACTGTTCCATTTTGAACTACTTCAAAATCTTGTCAAGGTATGTAATCATTGAAAAAACTTATCAAGCATTTTGATCTATCTCTATAGATCTTGATGCTCAATATGTAAGCAGCTTCACCGAGGTCTTTATTTGAAAAACTCCTTTCAAATACTCCTTTATGCTTTCCAGAAAATTCTACATTATTTTCGATTAACAATATGTCATTCACATATACTTATCAGAAATGCTGTAGTTCTCCCACTCACTTTCTTGTAAATACAGGCTTCACCGCAAGTCTATATAAAACTATATGCTTTGATCAATTCATCAAAGTGTATATTCCAACTCCGAGATGCTTGCACCAATCCATAGATGGATCATTGGAGCTTGCACATTTTGTTAGCACCTTTAGGATTGACAAAACCTTCTGGTTGCATCATATACAACTCTTCTTTAAGAAATCCATTAAGGAATGTAGTTTTGACATCCATTTGCCAGATTTCATAAAATGTGGCAATTTGCTAACATGATTCGGACAGACTTAAGCATCACTACGAGTGAGATCTCATCGTAGTCAATACCTTGAACTTTGTCAAAACCTTTTTCGACAAGTCTAGCTTTGTAGATAGTAACACTACTATCAGCATCCATCTTCCTCTTGAAGATCCATTTATTTTCTATGGCTTGTCGATCATCAGGCAAGTCAACCAAAGTCCACACTTTGTTCTCATACATGGATCCCGTCTCATATTTCATGGCCTCAAGCCATCTCGCGGAATCTGGGCTCATCATCGCTTCCTCATAGTTCGTAGGTTTGTCATGGTCAAGTAACATGACCTCCAGAACAGGATTACCGTACCACTCTGGTGCGGATCTTACTTTGGTTGACCTACGAGGTTCAGTAGTAACTTGGTCTGAAGTTACATGATCATCATCATTAGCTTCCTCTCTAATTGGTGTAGGAGTCACAGGAACAGATTTCTGTAATGAACTACTTTCCAATAAGGGAGAAGGTACAATTACCTCATCAAGTTCTACTTTCCTCCCACTCACTTCTTTCGAGAGAAACTCCTTCTCTAGAAAGGATCCATTCTTAGCAACAAATGTCTTGCCTTCGGATCTAAGATAGAAGGTGTACCCAACTGTCTCCTTTGGGTATCCTATGAAGACACAATTCTCCGATTTGGGTTTGAGCTTATCAAGATGAAAACTTTTTCACATAAGCATCGCAACCCCAAACTTTAAGAAACGACAGCTTAGGTTTCTTGCTAAACCACAGTTCATACGGTGGCGTCTCAACGAATTTAGATGGTGCCCTTTTTAACATGAATGCAGTTGTCTCTAATGCATAACCCCAAAACGATAGTGGTAAATCGGTAAGAAACATCATAGATTGCACTATATCCAATAAAGTACGGTTATGACGTTCGGACACACCATTATGCTGTGGTGTTCCAGGTGGCACGAATTTGTGAAACTATTCCACATTGTTTTAATTGAAGACCAAACTCGTAACTCAAATATTCGTCTCCGCGATCAGATCGTAGAAACTTTATTTTCTTGTCACGATGATTTTCTACTTTACTCTGAAATTCTTTGAACTTTTCAAATGTTTCAGACTTATGTTTTATCAAGTAGATATACCCATATCTGCTCAAATCATCTGTGAAGGTCAGAAAATAATGATACCCACCGCAAGCCTCAGCACTCATCGGACCGTATACATTAGTATGTATTATTTCCAACAAGTTTGTTTCTTGCTCCATTGTTCCGGAGAACGGAGTCTTAGTCATCTTGCCCATAAGGCATGGTTCGCAAGCATCAAGTGATTATAATCAAGTGATTCCAAAATCCCATCAGCATGGAGTTTCTTCATGCGCTTTACACCAATATGACCTAAACGGCAGTGCCGCAAATAAGGTGCACTATCATTATTAACTTTTCATCTTTTGGCTTCAATATTATGAATATGTGTATCACTACGATCGAGATCCAACAAACCATTCTCATTGGGTGTATGACCATAGAAGGTTTTATTCATGTAAACAGAACAACAATTATTCTCTAACTTAAATGAGTAACCGTATTGCAATAAACATGATCAAATCATATTCATGCTCAACGCAAACACCAAATAACACTTATTTAGGTTCAACACTAATCCCAAAAGTATAGGGAGTGTGGGATGATGATCATATCAATCTTGGAACCACTTCCAACACACATCGTCACTTCACCTTTAACTAGTCTCTGTTCATTCTGCAACTCCCATTTTGAGTTACTACTTTTAGCAACTGAACCAGTATCAAATACCGAGGGGTTGCTATAAACACTAGTAAAGTACACATCAATAACATGTATATCAAATATACTTATGTTCACTTTGCCATCCTTCTTATTCGCCAATTACTTGGGGTAGTTCCGCTTCCAGTGACCAATCCCTTTGCAGTAGATGCACTTAGTCTTAGGCTTAGGTCCAGACTTGGGCTTCTTCACTCGAGAAGCAACTTGCTTGTTGTTCTTCTTGAAGTTCCCCTTCTTCCCTTTGCCCCTGTTCTTGAAACTAGTGGTCTTGTTAATCATCAACACTTGATGCTCTTTCTTGATTTCTACCTTCATCGATTTCATCATCATGAAAAGCTCGGGAATCGTTTTCGTCATCCCTTGCATACTATAGTTCATCACGAAGTTCTACTAACTTGGTGATGGTGACTAGAGAATTCTGTCAATCACTATTTTATCTGGAAGATTAACTCCCACTTGATTCAAGCGATCGTAGTCCCAGACAATCTGAGCACATGCTCACTGCTTGAGCTATTCTCCTCCATCTTTTAGCTATAGAACTTGTTGGAGACTTCATATCTCTCAACTCGGGTATTTGCTTGAAATATTAACTTCAACTCCTGGAACATCTCATATGGTCCATGACGTTCAAAACGTCTTTGAAGGCCCGATTCTAAGCCGTTAAGCATGGTGCACTAAACTATCAAGTAGTCATCATATTGAGCTAGCCAAACGTTCATAACGTCTGCATCTGCTCGTGCAATAGGTCTGTCACCTAGCGGTGCATCAAGGACATAATTCTTCTGTGCAGCAATGAGGATAATTCTCAGATCACGGATCCAATCCGCATCATTGCTACTAACATTTTTCAACATAGTTTTTCTCTAGGAACATATCAAAATAAACATAGGGAAGCAACAAGGCGAGCTATTAATCTACAACATAGATATGCTAATACTACCAGGACTAAGTTCATGATAAATTTAAGTTCAATTAATCATATTACTTAAGAACTCCCACTTAGATAGACATCCCTCTAATCATCTAAGTGATCACGTGAACCAAATCAACTAAACCATAACCAATCATCATGTGAAATGGAGTAGTTTTCAATGGTGAACATCACTATGTTGATCATATCTACTATATGATTCACGCTTGACCTTTCGGTCTCAGTGTTCCGAGGCCATATCTGCATATGCTAGGCTCGTCATGTTTAACCTGAGTATTCTACGTGTACAAAACTGGCTTGCACCCGTTGTAGATGGACGTAGAGCTTATCACACCCGATCATCACGTGGTGTCTGGGCATGACGAACTTTGGCAACGGTGCATACTCAGGGAGAACACTTTTATCTTGAAATTTAGTGAGAGATCATCTTATAATGCTACCGTCAATCAAAGCAAAATAAGATGCATAAAAGATAAACATCACATGCAATCAATATAAGTGATATGATATGGCCATCATCATCTTGTGCTTGTGATCTCCATCTCCGAAGCACCGTCATGATCACCATCGTCACCGGCGCGACACCTTGATCTCCATCGTAGCATCGTTGTCGTCTCGCCAACTATTGCTTCTACGACTATCGCTACCGCTTAGTGATAAAGTAAAGCAATTACAGGGCGATTGCATTGCATACAATAAAGCGACAACCATATGGCTCCTGCCAGTTGCCGATAACTCAGTTACAAAACATGATCATATCATACAATAAAATATAGCATCATGCCTTGACCATATCACATCACAACATGCCCTGCAAAAACAAGTTAGACGTCCTCTACTTTGTTGTTGCAAGTTTTACGTGGCTGCTACGGGTTGAGCAAGAACTGTTCTTACCTACGCATCAAAACCACAACGATAGTTCGTCAAGTTAGTACTGTTTTAACCTTCTCAAGGACCGGGCGTAGCCACACTCGGTTCAACTAAAGTTGGAGAAACTGACACCCGCCAGCCACCTGTGTGCAAAGCACGTCGGTAGAACCAGTCTCGCGTAAGCGTACGCGTAATGTCGGTCCAGGCCGCTTCATCCAACAATACCGCCGAACCAAAGTGTGACATGCTGGTAAGCAGTATGACTTGTATCGCCCACAACTCACTTGTGTTCTACTCGTGCATATAACATCTATGCATAAAACCAGGCTTGGATGCCACTGTTGGGGAATGTAGTAATTTCAAAAATTTCCTACGCACACACAAGATCATGGTGATGCATAGCAACGAGAGGGGAGAGTGTAGTCTACGTACCCTCGTAACTGTAAGCGGAAGCGTTTATCAACGCGGTTGATGTAGTCGTACGTCTTCACGATCCGACCGATCCAAGCACCGAACGCACGGCACCTCCGAGTTCTGCACACGTTCAGCTCGATGACGTCTGAGGGAGTCCTGGATTAGGGGGTCCTCGGACTGCCAGACTATATACTTTGGCCGGACTGTTGGACTATGAAGATACAAGATTGAAGACTTCGTCCCGTGTCCGGGTGGGACTCTCCTTTGCGTGGAAGGCAAGCTTGGCAATTCGGATATGTAGATCTCCTCCCTTGTAACCGACTCTGTGTAACCCTAGCCCCCTCCGGTGTCTATATAAGCCGGAGGGTTTAGTCCGTAGGACAACAACAATCATAATCATAGGCTAGCTTCTAGGGTTTAGCCTCTACGATCTCGTGGTAGATCAACTCTTGTAATACTCATATCATCAAGATCAATCAAGTAGGAAGTAGGGTATTACCTCCATCGAGAGGGCCCGAACCTGGGTAAACATTGTGTCCCCCGCGTCCTGTTACCATCCACCTTAGACGCACAGTTCGGGACCCCCTACCCGAGATCCGCCGGTTTTGACACCGACATTGGTGCTTTCATTGAGAGTTCCACTGTGCCGTGACCATAAGGCTTGATGGCTCCTTCGATCATCGGCAACGATGCGATCCAGGGTGAGGTTTTCCTCCCCGGACAGCTCTTCGTATTCGGCGGCTTCGTACTGCGGGCCAACTCGCTTGGCCATCTAGAGCAGATCGAGAGCTACGCCCCTGGACATCAGGTCAGGTTTGGAAGCTTGAACTATACTACCGACATCCGCGGAGACTTGATCTTTGACGGATTCGAACCCATGTCAGGTGCGCCGCACAGTCACGATGAGCATGACTTAGCTTTGTCGTCGGACGGTGTTCGGGAGATCACACCTGTAGCTACTCCAGCCCTCAATCCGGAGCAGATCACGCCATCCGGGGATGGGTGGATGGACCCCGCCACGGAGGCCGCACACTCAGCGGCGGTAGAGCCGAATACTGACTTCACCTCCTATGAGACCTGTGTTGCCGGACACTTGGATTCGTCCCCGGCCACGGGCTCCGAACCGCCTGCGTCCGTGCCTATCGAATCTGATTGGGCACCGATCATGGAGTTTTCCTCCATGGATATCTTTCAGCACTCGCCACTGGGCGACGTGCTAAAGTCATTAAGGTCTCTCTCCTTGTCAGGAGACCCTTGGCCGAACTATGTCCGGCTTGAGTGGGAAGCGGACGACGAAGAAATTCGTTCCCCACCCACCACCCACTTGATAGCCACTATTGACGACTTAACCGACATGCTCGATTTCGGCTCCGAAGACATCGACGATATGGACGATGATGCAGGAGACGAACAGGAACCACCGCCCACAGGGCGGTGGACTGCCACCTCATCATGTGATATATACATGGTGGACACCCCCAAGGAAAGCGGTGGCAATAAGGCAACGGAGGATAATCCCCCTGAGAAGCAATCTAAGCACCGGCGTCATCGGCGCCGCTCTAAGCCCCGCCATAGCAAAAGCAGCAATACTGGCACAAGAGACAATAACGCTCCGGATAGTGCCGAAGACGAAGACAATCCCCTCCAGCCAGGCCTCGAGCGGGAGGATGGGCAAGCTAGCCCTAAGGAACAGGCAGCAAACGGAGAATCAGAGGATGATAATTACATGCCTCTCTCTGAAGATGAGGTGAGCCTCGGCGACGAAGAATTTATCGTGCCTGAGGATCCCGTCGAACAGGAGCGCTTCAAGCGCCGGCTTACAGCCACAGCAAAAAGCCTGAAGAAAAAGCAACAACAGCTTCGAGCTGACCAAGATCTGCTAGCGGATAGATGGACAGAGGTCCTGGCGGCCGAGGAATACGAACTCGAGCGCCCAACCAAGAGTTACCCAAAGCGCAGGTTGCTACCCCAACTCGAGGAGGAAGCATTAAAACCCACACTACCAGCGTATGATGCGGCTGATGGGCCACCTCGTGGCCGAGACAGAACGGCGTATCAGCCCGAAGTCCAGCCCGCACCCCGTCGCCAGCCAAACGAAAACACCAACGCCCGGGGCAACACGCAGGACCTGCGAGACGTATTGGAAAACAAAGCAGGACATACAAGATCGATCTACGGATCACGAGGGCGCGCCCCAACGCGTGACAATGATCGTCACGCCGGATATACTAAAAGCAAATCCGGCCAGGCTGAATACAACGGACAAGACTCATATGAACTGCGTCGTGACATAGCCCGGCACAGAGGCGCCGCACACCCCTATGCTTCACTGATGAAGTGATGGATCACGAATTCCCAGAGGGATTTAAACCCGTGAACATTGAATCATATTTTGGTACAACAGACCCCGCGGTATGGATTGAAGATTTCCTCCTCCACATCCACATGGCCCGCGGTGACGATCTACATGCCATCAAGTACCTCCCACTAAAACTCAAAGGACCGGCTCGGCATTGGCTGAATAGCTTGCCAGCAAACTCTATTGGCAGTTGGGAGAATTTGGAAGACGCATTCCTTGAAAACTTCCAGGGAACTTATGTGCGACCACCGGATGCTGATGACTTGAGTCACATAACCCAACAGCCAGGTGAATCGGCCAGGAAATTCTGGACCCGGTTCCTAACTAAAAAGAACCAAATTGTCGACTGTCCGGATGCCGAGGCCTTAGCGGCATTTAAGCATAACATCCGTGACGAGTGGCTCGCCCGACACCTCGGCCAAGAGAAGCCGAAGTCTATGGCAGCCCTCACGACACTCATGACCCGCTTTTGCGCGGGCGAGGACAGCTGGCTGGCTCGCAGCAACAACACATCAAGAAATCCTGGCAATTCAGATGCCAAAGACAGCAACGGCAGACCACGTCGCAACAGACACAAGCACCGCAACAACGGCGACAACGCCGAAGACACGGCAGTCAATGCCGGACACAGTGGCTCTAAATCCGGTCAGCGGAAAAAGCCGTTCAAAAGAAGCAATCCGGGCCCATCCAGTTTGGACCGCATACTCGATCGCTCGTGTCAAATTCACGGCACCCCCGATAAGCCAGCCAACCACACCAACAGAGAATGCTGCGTGTTCAAACAGGCCGGCAAGTTGAATGCTGAAAACAAGGAAAATGGGCTGCATAACGACGACGACGAGGAGCCCTGGCCGCCGAACACAGGAGGATAGAAGAAATTTCCTCCCCAAGTGAAAACGGTGAACATGATATACGCAACCCATATTCCCAGGCAGGAACGGAAGCGTGCACTAAGGGACGTCTATGCGATGGAGCCAGTCGCCCCAAAGTTCAACCCATGGTCTTCTAGTCCGATCACTTTCGATTGTAGGGACCACCCCACTAGTATCCGTCATGGCGGTTCTGCCGCATTGGTCCTTGATCCCATCATTGACGGATTTCATCTCACGCGAGTCCTTATGGACGGTGGCAGCAGCCTGAACCTGCTCTATCAGGATACAGTGCGCAAAATGGGTATAGACCCCTCGAGGATCAAACCCACAAAAACTACCTTCAAAGGTGTCATACCAGGTGTAGAGGCCTGTTGCACAGGCTCAATCACACTGGAAGTGGTCTTCGGATCTCCGGACAACTTCCGAAGCAAGGAATTAATCTTCGACATCATTCCCTTCCTCAGTGGCTATCACGCACTACTCGAACGAACCGAATTTGCTAGATTCAATGCGGTACCGCATTATGCATACCTCAAGATCAAAATGCCAGGACCTCGCGGGGTTATAACAGTTAATGGAAACACAGAACGCTCGCTCCGTACAGAGGAGCACACTGCGGCCCTCTCGGTAGAAGTGCAAAGCAGCCTTCTGAGACAAGCCGCTAATTCGGCGACAAAACCCCCGGACACCCTCAAGCGAGTCCGGCATACCCTGCAACAGGATCGCTCGACACGTTCAGAGCTCGCCTAGCAATTCAGCCTCCGTCATAGTCCCAGTAAAGCGGCGAAATTTGCGCCGCGCGTACATAATTACGCACTCAAGATACCATGCGCGCAGGCGGAGGCACGACTATGGCACGACCCACAATGCGGCTCAACCGCCTCAGGGCCCGTATATCTTTATCATTTTCTCTCTTTCAGGACCCTACTCTCTGGAAGCTCTTTCCGACAGCCTGATTATCGGACCCATTACGGGAAGGAAATACCAAGGAAGCAAGAGGCTCTGACGTACAGGGCTTCAGTGTACCCCATAACACGGCATGAAAAGTCCGAACACTTTCGACAGTGCGGCACCCCGAACTTATAGCATTATACGCATCAGCTCCGAATCATGTCTTGGGTCAGTAGTTAGGTTTGCCCGGCTCCCATGTTTTGGTACCTTACGTTCTGCTATATCGGCTAAGGTAGCACTGGGAGAACTACTGCGATTGTGTCCCGGTTCTTCCGGACGAGCACCTCAGTAGAGAAAGCCGAAAACTGACTGTCATGATGCGGCGAGAGCTGGTCGCTGTTCGAGAGGTCTCAAATCCTTAAAGATTTTTTCCGCTTCGGGCGAGGAGTCGGCCTTGTCCAATTTCGGCGTACATAGCGCCCCAAGTTCGGCCTTCCGAATACTGGGGGCTTCGCCAAAATTCTAAATTGTAGACTTCTATGGCTAAGTGAGAGTGATAAAGCTTTATAGTCCGATTGCCTGGTTCGTTGTGCTGAACACCTCCTTCGAAGGACCCAAACTGGGATAAAGAGTGATCAGGTTTATCCCGAACACCTCAGTACTAGTTACATGGGGCCAGAAGCCGACGACTGGCCAACTCTCAGATTTTATAAACGGCCGCTCAGAAGGTAATGTTTTAAATTAACAAGCGTTCAATAGCGCACATGAACTCGTTTTCATATTGTAGGATAACATGAGTACACTCATTCAAATATTACATCCTTAGCACATTCCTCCGCCACAAGGCGAGCACCCTTCAGGACACTATCATAATACTTTTCGGGGTGGCAATGCTCCTTGCCCTTCGGCGGCCCCTCCTTCACCAGCTTTTCGGCGTCCATCTTCGCCCAGTGCACTTTCGCCCGGGCAAAGGCCCTGCACGCACCCTCAATACAGACGGACCGCTTTATGACTTCAAACCGTGGGCAGGCATTCACAAGCCGCCTTACCAGACCGAAGTAGCTGCGAGGCAGGGGCTCGCCAGGCCACATCCGGACTATGAGACCCTTCATGGCCTGTTCGGCTGCCTTGTGAAGCTCGACCAGTTGCTTCAACTGGTTGCTCAAGGGCATCGGATGTTCGGTCCTAGTATACTGAGAGCAGAACGACTTCTCCATCGAGCTCCCTTCCTCGGCCTGGTAGAACTCCGCGCATCCGACACACTGCTGGGTAGATCTGCGAACGCTCCTGGAGAGCTCCGAACTCGGGTAAGTAAAAGGAAAGTTTCCTTCACATGCTTGCTTTGCATAATGAATGCCTTACACGCCGCTATCTTCTTGACCGCCTGAATCTCCTGTAGGGCCTTTTGGGCTTCGGCCTTGGCATTTTGTGCATTCTCGAGGGCCTTCGCAAGCTCGGACCCTTGCGTCTTAGAGTCACGCTCCAAGGACTCGTATTTTTTGACGAAATCCTGGAGCTCTTGCTGAACCTCGCCGACTCGGGCCTCTTGCTTCTCGCGCTCGGCTCGCTCCTTGCCCGCTTTGTCTTCGGCCTCGGACAGCGCCTTCTTCAGGGCCGCCACTTCGGTCGTGGCCCCTAGCAAAATTCATGACGATCCTATGAACAACCACCTTCTTTTTTCTTTATCAATATACAGACGGGGTATCACTTACCTTTGTTCTCGTCGAGCTACCTCTTGGTAAGGCCGAGCTCTTCCTTGGACCGCTCAAGGTCCCGCTTCAGTGCGGAGACCTCCGCAGTAAGAGCAGCAGTGGCCAGCAGCAAAGCGTGCTTATTCACATAGACATATTCTGATTAGACTCCTGTGATTATTATTTGATCCTCTGTTCAGCCTTTCTTTGCGAACGCCCAACAGAGCATCAGGGGCTACTATCTATGCTGTAATATTTTCTTATAATTTGATTACTTACCTCAAAGCCTGTTAGGAGGCTGGCACAGGCTTTAGTCAGCCCGCTTTTTGCGGACTGAACCTTCTTGACCACCGCACTCGTGACAGTGCGGTGCTCTTCGTCAATGGAAGCGCCGCGAAGCGCTTCCAGCAAGTTGTCCGATGCGTCTGGATGGACAGAGGCCATCGGCATAGACAGCTTGCCCCCCTTAGCGAGGGGTCGCCTGATAGAGTCCGGAACCACTGGAGGTTTCGGCGCAATATTCGGCTGGGGGCCAAACTTGCTGCACCCAGCGTCTGGGACGACGCCTTGGGACGCCTTCAGAACTACGTCCCCTTGGTTCGGTGCCCTTTGAGATAACACCTCGGCGTCGTCCATAGGGCGAGGGGAGGAGGCGGTCGGGAGTGAATCGCTGTTCATCTCCGACTGGCCCAAAGACTCATTCGAAGAGGATACATCAATATGGGCTTTGGATGGACTGCATGATCATGTTTGGCATGATAAGAGGAAATAAGATGAAATATACCAGAACCATTATGGTATCCGGATACTTACGACTTCGCCAGGGGCTTGTCCCTGGGTAACCACTCCTCGTCGCTGAAAGCGGCTATTGTGGAGCAGTCCGGAAGGAGAGTCCTTCCCTTCTTGGACCCTTCGGCCTCCCCAGACGGGGCGGCCTTCCTTTTCTTGTCTCCCCCGGCTGGGGGGGGGAGAACTTTCCTCTTCCTCCTCCTCATTTTCGTGGGAGGAGGGCGCCTTGGTGTTATCAGACGATGAGTCCGATACAACCTTGCACCAGAGACCTTTCCTGGTCCCCGTGGCCTCCTTCTTGGCCTTCTTCTCCGGCGCCTCATAGGCCACCAGAACCAGCATCTCCGTTAAGAGAGCCCTTGCTGGATCTTCGGGCAGTGGGGCCGGACAATCAATCCGCTCCGCTGTCGCGACCCAGTCCTATTAAATGGCGTGGAGGCTTAGATCCCTCACATGATTATACTGGGGAAAGGAACATCTTATGAGATATAAGGATCTTACCGGATTGGCGAGGCGCTTTGCGCTGAGTCCGCGATCCTCGGGAAGGGGAGGAGGTACCTCGACAGACTTAAACAGCACCTTCCAGATGTCCTGGTGCATTGTGTCGAAGAGCTCTTGCAGTGTCTGGTGCTTAGCCGGGTCGAACTTCCACATATTGACCGCCCGTCTTTGAGACGGGAGGATCCGGCGGAAGAGCATGACCTGGACCAAGTTGACAAGCTTGATTTTCTTGCTTATCATGTTTTTAACGCAGTTCTGGAGTCCGGTCAGCTCCACCGATGAACCCCAGGATAGGCCCTTCTCCTTCCAGGAGGTGAGCCGCATGGGGATGCCGGATCGAAATTCGGGGGCCGCCACGTAGTTGGTGTCGCGCGGCTCGGTGATGTAGAACCACCCTGATTGCCACCCCTTTACGGTCTCCACATAGGAGCCTTCGAGCCAGGTGACACTGGGCATTTTGCCCACCATGGCGCCTCCGCACTCCGCTTGCTGGCCGACCACCACCTTCGGTTTAACGTTGAAGGTCTTCAGCCACAGGCCGAAGTGGGGCTTGATGCGGAGGAAGGCCTCGCACACGACGATAAACGCCGAGATGTTGAGGATGAAATTATGGGCCAGATCATGGAAGTCCAGCCCGTAGTAGAACATGAGCCCGCGGACGAATGGGTGGAAGGCGAAATCCCAGCCCGCGGACGAAGTGGGTAAGGAATACAACCCTTTCGTGGGGTTCTGGAGTAGGGACGATCTGCCCTACGTCTGGGAGCCGGTGCGCAATATCTGCGGCCAGGTATCCGGCTTCCCGGAGCTTCGTAATGTTCTCCTCTATAACAGAGGAGACCATCCACTTGCCTCCCGCTTCGGACATGTTTGGAGTGGTTTTTCGGAGAAAATGCGAACTTGGGTGATGGAGCTCGAGTGCGCGAGAATGGATGGGCAGGGAGGAAGAAGGCGTGGGTGAAAAAAGAGAAGTCCTTGTCCCTTTATAAGGGCGGTAGAAACTGTGCGCCTCCCCGCTTGCCTGGTAAACTCGCTTATTCCCCAAGCGTCGTGATTGATGGCGCGGTTGGGTTACCCACACCCGTATTGATGAGAATCCCGTGATAAGGGGACACGATCTCTGCTTTGACAAGACATGCCAAGAAAACCGCCTCACAATATGTGCAGTAGATGGTTGAGACAAATGGTTCAAATAATGAGTGGGCCATGGCGTGATGTCACACTATGAAATGTGTTAGCAGATTAGATTCGTGGGATATTGTACTCTCTGCGGTGGTATGTGGAATTTGTTTTGCAGAGCCGGACACGATCCTTGTGTTCAAAATCTTCTATGGAGTATTCAGAGGAGGAACCCGCCTTGCAATGCCGAAGACAATCTGCGCGCCGGACTCATCGTCATTCAAGCCTGGTTCAGGGGCTACTGAGGGAGTCCTGGATTAGGGGGTCCTCGGACTGCCGGACTATATACTTTGGCCGGACTGTTGGACTATGAAGATACAAGATTGAAGACTTCGTCCCGTGTCCGGGTGGGACTCTCCTTTGCGTGGAAGGCAAGCTTGGCAATTCGGATATGTAGATCTCCTCCCTTGTAACCGACTCTGTGTAACCCTAGCCCCCTCCGGTGTCTATATAAATCGAAGGGTTTAGTCCGTAGGACAACAACAATCATAATCATAGGCTAGCTTTTAGGGTTTAGCCTCTATGATCTCGTGGTAGATCAACTCTTGTAATACTCATATCATCAAGATCAATCAAGCAGGAAGTAGGGTATTACCTCCCTCGAGAGGGCCCGAACCTGGGTAAACATTGTGTCCCCCGCCTCCTGTTACCATCTGCCTTAGACACACAGTTCGGGACCCCCTACCCGAGATCTTTCGGTTTTGACACCGACAACGTCCTCGCCTTCTTGATCCAGCAAGACGGGTGAAGTAGTAGATGAGTTCCGGCAGTACGACGGCGTGGTGACGGTGTTGGTGAAGAACAATCTCCGCAGGGCTTCACCTAAGCACTACGAAAACTATGACGGAGGATAAACTAGAGGGGACGGGGTTGCCAGCACACGGCTTGATGTTTCTTGATGTGTCTTTGGTGCTAGCCCTGCCCCTCTATTTATATGTTGAGCCCTGGGGTCGAAACTTGGAGCAAAAGCCTCCTCAAAGTCGGTTTTGCCTGAAAGGCAAGAGTCCCACTCAGACTCCAGGACCAAACGCCACAATCCTTGGCGTCTGGCCCAGACACCATGGGCCTCGGCGTCTGGCCCAGGGCCAGACGCCAGGGTCTCCGGCGTTTGGCCCCCTGGCCTCCGCAAAACTCCTTTTGCACCGACTTATAGCCCCGTGGGCCTGACCCCTTGGCCTAACCATATCATCCAATATATGATTCTTTACCTCCGGAGCTCGTAGTCATGTCCGTGATCTCATCTGGGACTCCAAACAACATTCGGTCACCAACATACATAACTCATATAATACTATATCGTCAACGAACGTTAAGCGTGCGGATCCTACGGGTTCGAGAACTATGTAGACATGACCGAGACACTTCTCTGGTCAATAACCAATAGTGGAACCTGGATGCCCATATTGGCTCCTACATATTCTACGAAGATCTTTATCGGTCAAACCGCATAACAACATACGTTTGTTCCCTTTGTCATCGGTATGTTACTTGCGTGAGATTCGATCGTCGGTATCTCAATACCTAGTTCAATCTCGTTACCGGCAAGTCTCTTTACTCGTTCCGTAATACATCATCCCGCAACTAACTCATTAGTTACAATGCTTGCAAGGCTTATAGTGATGTGCATTACCGAGTGGGCCCAGAGATACCTCTCCGACAATCGGAGTGACAAATCCTAATCTCGAAATACGCCAACCCAACAAGTACCTTTGGAGACACCTGTAGAGCACCTTTATAATCACCAAGTTACGTTGTGACGTTTGGTAGCACACAAAGTGTTCCTCCGGTAAACGGGAGTTGCATAATCTCATAGTCATAGGAACATGTATAAGTCATGAAGAAAGCAACAGCAACATGCTAAACGATCAAGTGCTAAGCTAACAGAATGGGTCAAGTCAATCACATCATTCTCCTAATGATGTGATCCCGTTAATCAAATGAAAACTCATGTCTATGGCTAGGAAACTCAACCATCTTTGATCAACGAGCTAGTCAAGTAGAGGCATACTAGTGACACTATGTTTGTCATTGTATTCACACATGTATCAAGTTTCCGGTTAATACAATTCTAGCATTGATAATAAACATTTATCATGAAATAAGGAAATAAATAATAACTTTATTATTGCCTCTAGGGCATATTTCCTTCAGCTGTTCCAGTTAGTCATGGGTGCTAACAAAAAATTTCCTTCGTTCTGACAAGAACCAAACACACATGTCAAACAAGAATAACAAGTAAGTTGCATGCATGCCCATCTTTGCTATGTGTTGCAAGTTGGAAAATGATTTGTAAGTTGATAATATTGCCTTGCTGATCAAACAAGAATAAAAAGTAAGTTGATAATAATGCCAATCAAAGTATAACAAGTATGGCAAGTGATCTAATGCCAATCATAACAATAATAACAAGCAAGTTGATAATAATGTCAAGTACGGCAAGTGATCTAATACACTTACACAAATTCTACAACCTAACTGATCTATACAGAGGCATGTCAAATTGTCAAGTAAACAAAGGAAATTATGTTCTTTTATGGGAGTAAACAATGGAACCCTGATCTAAACATCCACATGATGATCACTGATGCAAAATGCAGATACAAAATGCCACAGCCATTGTCATATAATGAACAAGATACATATTTAGCATTAGGCCACTGTCATTGATGCAAAATGCAGATACAAAATGCCACTGCCACTACCACCGTCATCGTCATATGTTCATTGATGCAAAAATGCAGATACAAAATGCCACTGCCACATGAAAATGATAAAAAAGCAAAGAAATTGTATATACTACAAATATCAAAGACCCTACAATTTAGCATTAGGAACACTACAATTTTAAAAAATGTCACTGAAAATGCCGCTGCCACTGCGAAGATGGAGGCGATGAACTCACCGAGGGACGAAGATGGAGGCGATAAACCCTAGCAGTCAGTCGCTTCCGCCGCCGTCGTCTCTTCCGCTGCCGTCGTCGAAGAAACCCTAGCTCAAAACGAAATGAACTCCAATCAAATTGGAGGGCAACGAGCGGCGAGAGAGGGAGAGAGGGGAAGAGAGCGGGAGATTACCTAACCACTAGTGAGAGAGGAAGAGAGCGACGAGAGAGGGAGAGCGGACGGTTACGACGAGCGGAGAGAGTGGGAGAGGAAGGGGAATGAGAGAGAGAGGGAGTGGGTGAGGGTGTCGTTGCCCTGGTTTTGACTCCAACGGCCTCCTAATACTTTGGCTTGGCCCAATGCTATAAAAAAGATCACCACATAAAGAACTAAAAAGAAAAAAAATTAGAGATGTGAAACCACATATTTGAAGGCTCAAAACTATATATTTCAAGTCTTAAACTAAAAAGGAAAAAAAAAGGAAATTTAAAGTCTCAAAGTACATATTTTAAAAAATGTCATTATTTCCATTTAAAAACAATAGAAATTTAATAAAAGTAAACGAAAATATACTATAAAAAATATCACCACATAAAAAACTAAAATAAATTCGGAAGTGTCAAACCACATATTTGAAGGCTCAAAACGATATATTTCAAGTCTTAAACTAAAAAGGAAAAAAAAAGGAAATTTAAAGTCTCAAAGTACATATTTTAAAAAATGTCATTATTTCCATTTTAAAATAATATAAATTTAATAAAAGTAAACTATAATATACTATAAAAAAGATCACCAAATAAAAAACTAAAAAGAAAAAAATTTGGAAGTGTCAAACCACATATTTAAAGGCTCAAAACTATATATTTCAAGTCTTAAACTAAAAAGAAAAAAAGTAATTTTAAAGTCTCAAAAGTACATTTTTAAAAAATGTCATTATTTCCGTTTAAAAATAATAGAAATTTAATAAAAGTAAACTATAATATACTATAAAAAAGTATAAGAATGGTGGCATCGACAAAATAACAATACTGGCGTCGGAACCAACAGCACGCCACAACTAAATATAATAGTACCGGCGTTCCTTGCTATTCCACGATAACAGTATATTATGCCTGATACAAATTGTTGATACCATATACTTCTGACGCTACCCTGTTTTCCAACGGCACCACTATGCCCCTACTAATGTCATACCAAATAAGCCAACACCACCACTATTTGAAAAAATAGTGGTGATGTTGGTTGTAAATGGTGCGCCACCAACGTAAGTTGTGGCTAGCACTATTTCCACTAGTGGTAATTTAGTAACATGAAAATTTCTACAACCATATTTTCCTCTCTCATAATAATTACATGTAGGATCATAACCAAAATCAACAATATAGCTATCACATAAAATTTTCTCTTCACGATCCACATGCATGCAAAGTTGACACTCTTCCAAAATAGTGGGATTAACATAAAATAAAGTCATTACTTCTCCAAGCCCACTTTTATCAAAAAAAAATCATAAGATTGATCAATATCCAAAGTAGCGGGATCATTATTTCCCAAAGTTGACACTCTTCCAAACCCACTTTCAATATTATCACAAACATATTCATTATTAGGCTTAAATAAATTTTCAAGATCATAAAAAGCGTTAACACCCCGATCATGATCATTGCAATAAGTAGCGGACATAGAAAAACTAGCATCCCCAAGCTTGGGGTTTTGCATATCATTAGTACAATTGACATTAATAGAATTTATAATAACATCATTGCAATCATGCTTTTGATCCAAGGAACTATCAAGTATGGGTGCAATAGCAATAATCTCATGTTTAACATAAGGAACTTTAGGAAATTCATCTCCATAAACATTATTAATATTAGCTTCATGGCCACAAGAATAGCAAGAATCACATTCATCAAGGGGGAAATTTTCAATCAAATCAACGGAATCATAATTATCTATAGATTCATGCATATCATTATTTTCTTCCAAAGCAGCGGACATTATTTCAATAAATTCTTTAACATAGGCATTAAAGCATAGTTTTCATAGCAATATTTAAGTATGTCAAAATTTTCAGATTTGTAGAGAGTAATATACTTTTCAATCAAAGAATCAACTTTATAAGCACCCTTAAAAGCAACAAATTCTTCAATTTGTTCGATATCATAGTAACTATAAACACCCTTGGCATAAGAAGATAGGATTTCATTATCATTAAACTCACATAGGTAGGGAAGGTGTTTCTTAGGGTTCTCCGAGAAACAAGTAAAACCATAAATTTCACAAAGATTCCAAGCATAGCATAGCAAACAATTTATTTGATTCAATAAGATTCCCCCCTTTTTGAGACAAACGACGACGCACAAAATGAGCATGCTCATCTAAGGATTTTCCTTCAACAAAATAGTTGGAGTTTCAACACGAGCTCATATGGATCGAAGATGATCCAAGTAGAAAACTATAAGTGGGTCCATAAACCTTTTACTTTCTGATTTTGAATAAATACATAATTATACCAAGCAAACGAGCAAACAAACCAAGTAAGATATAAGGGAAAACGAAAGAGAAGGCAAATAAAAGGCAAATGTTTTTGGTATTTTTCTGAAAATGTTTTAGAAGTGCGGGAGAGGTAAACGAGAGACAAATGGCAAATAATGTAATGCGAGAGATAAGAGTTTATGGTGGGTACTTGGTAGGCTTGATGTAGAACATCCCCGGCAATGGCGCCAGAAATTCTTCCTGCTACTTCTTGAACTTGCGTTGGTTTTTCCGTTTGAAGAGGAAAGGGTGATGCAGCAAAGTAGAGATAAGTATTTCCCTTAGTTTGAGAACCAAGGTATCAATCCAGTAGGAGGTACAAGCAAGTCTCCAATCTATGCACCTGCACAAACAATCAAACACTTGCACCCAACGTGATAAAGGGGTTGTCAATCCCTTCACGGTCGCTTGCAAGGATGAGATCAGATAGAGATAGGTATAAAATATTTCTAAAATGTGAAACAAAGTAAAAACAAATAAATTGCAGCAAGGTATTTTTGGGTTTTTTGGTTTATAGATCTAAAATTATATGATGGAAAATAGATCCGGGGACCATAGGTTTCACTAGAGGCTTCTCTATTGAAAGAAAACACACGGTGGGTGAACAAATTACTATCGAGCAATTGATAGAAAAGCGCAAAGTCATGACGATATCCAAGGTGATGATTATGAATATAGGCATCACGTCCGTGTCAAGTAGACCTACTCCTGCCTGCATCTACTACTATTACTCCACACATCGGCCGCTATTCAACATGCATCTAGAGTATTAAGTTCATAAGAATGGAGTAACACCTTAAGTAAGATGACATGATGTAGAGGGATAAACTCAAGCAATATGATGAAAACCCCAACTTTTTACCCTTGATGGCAACAATACAATACGTGCCTCGCTACCCCTACTTTGTCACTGGGTGAGGACACCGCAAGATTGAACCCACTAAGCACCTCTCCCATTTCAAGAAGAACCAATCTAGTTGGCCAAACCAAACCGATAATTCGAAGTGAAATACGAAGATATTTAATCATGCATAGAAGAGTTCAGAAAAGACTCAAATACTATTAATAGATAATCTGATCATAAATCCACAATTAATCGGATCTCGACAAACACACCGCAAAAGAATATTACATCGGATAGAACTCCAAGAACATTGAGGAGAACATGGTATTGAAGATCATAGAGAGAGAAGAAGCCATCTAGCTACTAGCTATGGACCCGTAGGTCCATGGTAAACTACTCATGCTTCATCGGAAGGGCAATAGAGTTGATGTAGATGCCCTCCGTGATCGAATCCTCCTCTGGCAGGGTGCCGGAAAAGGCCCCAAGATGGGATCTCATGGGAACTGAGACTTGCGGCGGCGAAAAAGTATTTTGGTTGATGCTTCTGATGTTGGGGGAATATTTGGGTATTTATGGAACAAAGATTAGGGTTAGGAGGTCTACGGGGGGGGGGGGGGGTCCACGAGTCTAGGGGACGGCACCCCCGGGGCACGCTGATACGTCTCCAATGTATCTATAAAGTTTGATTGTTCCATGCTGTTTTATTATCAATCTTAGATGTTTTATAATCATTTTATATCATTTTTTGGTACTAACCTATTGACATAGTGCCAAGTGCCAGTTGTTGTTTTTTCCATGTTTTTTACATCGCAGGAAATCAATATCAAACGGAGTCCAAATGCCACGAAACTCCACGATGATTTTTTATGGGCCAGAAGGAAGGCAATGGGCCTTGGTTGCACCTAGGGGTGCCCCGAGGGGGGCACAGCCCACTAGGGCGTGCCAGGAGGCCCAAGCGCGCCCTGGTGGGTTGTGCCCACCTCGGGTGCCCCCAGACCGCCTCTTTGCTCTATAAATACCCCAAAAATACCAGAACCCTAGGGGAGTTGACGAAATATTCATCCAGCCGCCGCAGAGTCCAGAACCACCAGATCCAATCTAGACACCTTCTCGGATGGGGTTCACTACCTCCATTGGTGCCTCTCCGATGATGCATGAGTAGTTCTTTGAAGACCTTCATGTCCGTAGTTAGTAGCTAGATGGCTTTCTCTCTCTTTCTGAATTCTCAATACAATGGTCTCTTGGAGATCCATATGATGTAACCCTTTTGGCGGTGTGTTTGTTGGGATCTGATGAACTTCGAGTTTATGACCAGTTATATCTTTTTATATCCATGAAAGTTATTTCATTTTCTTTGATCTCTTATATGCATGATCTCTTATAGCCTCGTATTTCTTCTCCAATATTTGGGTTTTGTTTGGGCCAACTTGATCTATTTATCTTGCAATGGGAAGAGGTGCCCGGTAGTGGGTTCGATCTTACGGTGCTTGATCCCAGTGACAGAAAGAGAACCAACACATATGTATCGTTGCTACTAAGGATAAAAAGACGAGATCTATATCTACCGCCATATAGATAAACGGATCTTGTCTACATCATGTCATCGTTCTTATTGCATTACTCCATTTTTCCATGAACTTAATACACTAGATGCATGCTGGATAGCGGTCGATGTGTGGAGTAATAGTAGTAGATGCAGGCAGGAGTCGGTCTACTAATCTTGGACGTGATGCCTATGTAATGATCATTGCCTGGATATCGTCATGAGTATTTGAAGTTCTATCAATTGCCCAATAGTAATTGGTTTACCCGTCATTTGCTATTTTTCTCGAGAGAAACCACTAGTGAAACCTATGGCCCCCGGGTCTTCTTTCTCATATATTTGCTTGCGATCTACTTTTCCTTTGCATTTTTATTCAGATCTACTAAACCATAAATACAAAAATACTTTGGTGCACTTTATTTTATTTGCGATCTATTATTCAATCTACTATAAATTTACCTCACGTCCTTTGCCTATCTTGAGGCGCCGTACCCTGAAAGGGATTGACAACCCCTTTAACACGTCGGGTTGCAAGTGGTTGTTATTTGTGTGCAGGGGCTGTTTATGTTGTGTTGCTTGGTTCTCCTACTGGTTCGATGACCTTGCTTTCATATCTAAGGGAAATACCTACCGCCGCTGTGCTGCATCATCCCTTCCTCTTTGGAGAAATACCGACATAGCTTCAAGCGACATCAAAAGGAATTTCTGGCGCCGTTGCCGGGGAGGATCTTCAACATAACCAGGTTCCTAATCACAAATCTCATCTCGTCGCAATTTACATTATTTTCCATTTGCCTCTCGTTTTCCTCTCCCCTACTTCACAAAATTTGTCGTTTTATTCGCCTCTCTTTTTCCGTTCGCCGTTTTCTTGTCGGATCTGTTTTTGGGTGCAATCTTGTTGTGTGGTCATCATGACTCAAGAGAACACCAAGTTATGTGATTTCTCAAATACCAACAACAATGATTTTAGTGGCACTCCGCCTGCTCCTCCCGCCACTAGCGCGGAGACTTGTGATATTAATACTGCTTTGCTAAATCTTGTTATGAAAGACCAATTTTCCGGTACTCCTAATGAGGATGCCGCGTCCCATCTTAATACCTTCGTGGAATTATGCGATATGCAAAAGAAAAAATATGTGGACAATGATGTGGTCAAGATGAAATTATTTTCGCTCTCTTTGCGTGATTCTGCAAAAATTTGGTTCTCTTCTTTGCCTCGCAACAGTATCGATTCTTGGAATAAGTGCAAAGATGCTTTTATCACTAAGTATTTTCCTCCCGCAAAAATTATTTCCCTTAGAACCCAGATCATGAATTTCAAGCAACTTGAACATGAGCATGTTGCGCAATCTTGGGAAAGGATGAAAATCATGATACGGAATTGCCCAACTCATGGGTTAAATCTTTGGATGATCATACAATTTTTTTATGCGGGGTTGAATTTCGTTTCTCGTAATCTTTTATATTCCGCCGCAGCTGGTACTTTTATGGAAATTACTTTGGGTGAGGCCACCAAATTGCTTGATAATATCATAGCAAATTATTCACAATGGCATACCGAAAGAGCTCCTACTAGTAAAAAAGTCAGTTCGGTTGAATAAATTTCTTCTTTGAGTGATAAAGTTGATGCTCTTATGAAATTGGTTGCTAGTAAAAGTGCTCCAATTGATTTTAATGATATGCCTTTGTCTACTTTGATTGAGCAAAATGGTGATGCCATTGATGTGAATTTTATCTCTAGAAATAATTTCAACAACAATGCTTATAGAGGTAACTTTAATCCTAGGCCTTTTCCTAGTAATTCCTACAATAATTATGGTAATTCCTATGGAAATCAATCTTATAATAATAATGGAACACCTCTGATCTTTAGAATAATATTAAAGAATTTATCAACATACAAAAAGTTTTCAACACTTCCATAGAAGAAAAGTTGAATAAAATTGATGATTTGTCTAGAAGTGTTGATAGAATTGCTCATGATGTGGAAAATCTCAAGATGAAAATTTTTGTGCCTAAAGTTGATGAATCAATTAAAGCTCTTTATGTTTCTATGGACGAAAGTAAGAAAAGAACTTCTATGCTTAGAGCTAAAAGAGAATTTTTAGAGAAAGCTTTTTCTAGTGATTATTCTTGCAAAGATGATGAAGAACTTAAAATGATTGGTGTTTCTTCTATTGATTTCCTGTTTAGTAAATTTAATAATTATTAAAAATGGACTGGAGAAGTGTCAACTTTACGTAGAAGGCGTCCCAATATTTCGGAGGGTGAAAATCTTGTTGAGAAAATTGATGAAAGTTGGTTTGGAGAGGTCAAAACTTTAACTAGTGATGTGCCCACTCTTTTGGATTACAAAGACTTTAATTATGATAGTTGCTCTTTGATTGATTGTATTTCTTTGTTGCAATCCATGATCAATTCACCCCATACTTATGAACAAAACAAAGCTTTTACTAAACATATTGTTGATGCTATGACGAAAGCTTTGGAAGAAAAGTTGGAATTAGAAGTTTCAATTCCTAGAAAATTGCATGATGAATGGGAACCTACTATCAAAGTCAAGATTAAAAATTATGAGTGTTTTGCTTTGTGTGACTTGGGTGCTAGTGTTTCTACTATTCCGAAATCTTTATGTGATGTGCTTGGTCTTACCAATCTTGAAGAATGTTCCTTAAATTTGCACTTGGCGGATTCTACTATTAAAAGCTTATGGGAAGAATTAATGATGTTCTTATTCTTGCAAATAGGAATTATGTGCCCATAGATTTTATTGTTCTTGATATTGATTGCAATCCGTCTTGTCCAATTATTATTGGTAGACCGTTTTTACGCACTATCGGCCTCGTGCTTGATATGAAAGAAGGCAATATTAAGTTCCAATTTCCTTTGAGGAAAGGTATGGGACACTTTCCTAGAACAAAAATCAGGCCACCTTATGAATCAATCATGAGGGCATCTTATGGATCTCAAACCAAAGAAGACAAAACTTAGATCCTTGCTCTATGCCTAGCTAAGGGCGTAAAACTATATCGCTTGTTGGGAGGCAACCCAATGAATAAAATTTATTTTTGCTTTTTGCTTTCTGTTCTTGAGTGTTAAGACAATTATGCTACTGTCATGATTGTGTTTTTTATATTTTAATTAGTGTTTGTGCCAAGTAGAACCAATAGGATCTTCTTGGGTGATAGTTGTTTGATCTTGCTGAAAAAGACAGAAACTTTGTGCTCACGAAAATAATTGTTAAAATTCACCAGAACATGATAAAATGCCAATTATTTTTTGTAGAAGATCAATACACAAATTATGCAGGTTGTTCGAGTTTTTAAGAATTTTTGGAGTTCCATAAGTATTTGAACAAATCAGATTGCTACAGACTGTTCTGTTTTGACAGATTCTATTTTCTTTGTGTTGTGTGCTTATTTTGATGGCTCTATGGTTTTCTTTGATGTTTTTTGCCATAGAAAAGTTGGAATACGGTAGATATAATACAAAAACAAAATAATGATTGGTTTGATACAACACTTATAGTAGTAGTTTATTTTTCTTACATTAACGGATCTCACGAAGGTTTTGTTGAGTTTTGTGTGATTGAAGTTTTCAAGTTTTGGGTTATCTTACGATGGATGAAGGAAGGATGTAAGAGCCTAAGCTTGGGGATGCCCCGGCATCCCAAGCTATTAACCAAGAATGAGCAACCAACTAAGCTTGGGGATGCCCCCGAGTGGCATCCCCGCTTTCTTCCAACAACTATCGGTATTTTACTCGATGCTATATTTTTATTCGTCACATGATATGTGTTTTGCTTGGAGCGTCTTGTATGATATGTGTCTTCGCTTGTTTTATTTTGTGTTTTAAGTCATAAATAATTGCTGGACACACCTATTTGAGAGAGCTAAAGTTATATCATGATTTGTTAGAATTGCTCTCTATTCTTCACTTAAATCTTTTATGAGCTAGGACTTGCTCTAGTGCTCCACTTATATCTTTTGTAGCACGATGTGCTTTGTTATTTTTTTGAAGAAATGCTCTCTTGCTTCACTTAGATTTATTTGAGAGTTACTAAAATTTTGAAGAAATTCTCTCTTACTTCACTTAAATTATTTTGAGAGAAAGAAAATTTGTTATGCTCATGATCTTGACTTATATTTGTTTGAGCTTATGAAAAGCAGCACATGAAAATTAGTCCCAAAGTGATAGATATCCAAGAAGGATAAAGAGAAAGAAAATGTCATGAAGATCATTCGACAAAATAAACTTGATTCTTAGTAATAGTTTTGAGATATGATGATGTGATATGTGAGTTATGTTGATGAGTAATTGTGCTCTAGTAAGAATATTGGTGTTAAGGTTTGTGATTCCCTATGCATGCACGAAAATCAATAGTCATGCAATGAAATTATATCCTACTTGTGGTGCATTATTCAGTGTTAATTATGCTTAATGCTTGCTTATGAGATTATTCGTTTCTTGGTTGGCCGCTTCTCAATCTTTTTGCTAGCCTTCATTTTGCACTAAGTATGACCTCTACTTGTGCATCCAAAATCCTTTAAACCAGTTTTGCCACATGAGTCCACTATATCTACCTGTATGCGGTATTCTTTTGCCGTTCTAAGCAAATTTGCATGCGCCATCTCTAATTTTCAAAATAAATTTCTCTTTTGTGTGTTTGTTTCGCTCGCGGAACGGTAATGGGTGGATAATATTTTCCATGCTGGATGTGTTATTCTCAAGATGAGTGTTTATTCACTTGTCATTGCACGAGAGTAAGGCAAAGGTCTTAGGGATGCCTAGTCCTGAAATGCAAAAAAAAAAGAATTTACTTTATGTTGTCAAATAATAAATTCCTTGGAAAGTGTTGGTATGGAGGGCACCCGTGGATACGGCTAGCCATGGAAAGTGAAAGAATGGTGAAAAGGGAATAAACTTTACTTTCTGTTTGGGAACCGCCTATGGCATATCTAGCATGGAAAGTGTTGGGAACTCTAAGTTGTTTTCGTTGGTGGGATGGATACACCTCACAAAATGTTTTTATCTCTAATTTTTTGCTTTGAGCTCTAGCACCTCTACAAATCCCTACTTCCCTCTGCGAAAGGGCCTTTCTTTTACTTTATGCAATTTTTATTTTGAAATTTGAGTCTCCATCTTCTCTCATAAAAAGCACCAACTAGGAGGCAATATGATCGTGCTTAAGTATTGGGTGTAGTTAATATTCGAGTGTGTTTCATGAATGGACCAATGTTTGAGCATGATGGGCTAGGGATAACTTATTTTAGCATTGATATTTTGAAAGACATGGTTGCTTGTTGATATGCTTGAGTATCT
Source organism: Triticum aestivum (assembly GCF_018294505.1). NCBI lineage: Eukaryota > Viridiplantae > Streptophyta > Magnoliopsida > Poales > Poaceae > Triticum > Triticum aestivum. The sequence continues at coordinate 81,512,998 of NC_057808.1, forward strand.
AAATTATCAAATTAAAACTAGACTATTGCTTTGAATCACATAAAAAGTCCAAATGTCCATGCTATAAAGAAAACAATATGATATGACTTGATGAACAACACTCCACATCAAAAGTTCTGTTTTTATCACTTACCTACTCGAGGATGAGTAGGAGTTAAGCTTGGGGATGCTGATACGTCTCCAACGTATCTGTAATGTTTGATTGTTACATGCTGTTTTATTATCAATCTTGGATGTTTTATAATCATTTTATAGTCATTTTATATCATGTTTTGATACTAACCTATTGACATAGTGCCAAGTGCTAGTTGCTGTTTTTTCCATGTTTTTTTACATCGCAGGAAATCAATATCAAACGGAGTCCAAATGCCATGAAACTCCACGATGATTTTTTATGGGCCAGAAGGAAGGCAATGGGCCCTGGTTGCACCTGGGGGGTGCCCCGAGGGGGGCACAACCCATCAGGGCGCGCCAGGAGGCCCAGGCGCGCCCTGGTGGGTTGTGCCCACCTCGGGTGACCCCCGGACCACCTCTTTGCTCTATAAATACCCCAAAATACCAGAACCCTAGGGGAGTCGACGAAATATTCATCCAACCGCCGCAGAGTCCAGAACCACCAGATCCAATCTAGACACCATCTCGGATGGGGTTCACCACCTCCATTGGTGCCTCCGATGATGTGTGAGTAGTTCTTTGTAGACCTTCGGGTCCATAGTTAGTAGCTAGATGGCTTTCTCTCTCTCGCTGAATTCTTAATACAATGGTCTCTTGGAGATCCATATGATGTAAATCTTTTTGTGGTGTGTTTGTTTGGATCTGATGAACTTCGAGTTTATGACCAGTTATATCTTTTTATATCCATGAAAGTTATTTGAGTTTCTTTGATATCTTATATGCATGATCTCTTATAGCCTCGTATTTCTTCTCCGATATTTGGGTTTTGTTTGGCAAACTTGATCTATTTATCTTGCAATGGGAAGAGGTGCCCGGTAGTGGGTTCGATCTTACGGTGCTTGATCCCAGTGACAGAAAGGGAACCAACACGCATGTATCGTTGCTACTAAGAATAAAAATACGAGATCTATATCTACCACCATATAGATAAACGGATCTTGTCTACATCATGTCATCATTCTTATTGCATTACTCCGTTTTTTCATGAACTTAATACACTAGATGCATGCTAGATAGCGGTCGATGCGTGGAGTAATAGTAGTAGATGCAGGCAGGAGTCGGTCTACTAATCTTGGACGTGATGCCTATGTAATGATCATTGCCTGGATATCGTCATGAGTATTTGAAGTTCTATCAATTGCCCAACAGTAATTTGTTTACCCGCCGTTTGCTATTTTTCTCGAGAGAAGCCACTAGTGAAACCTACGGCCCCGGGGTCTTCTTTCTCATATATTTGGTTGCGATCTACTTTTCCTTTGCATTTTTATTCAGATCTACTAAACCAAAAATACAAAAATACTTTGCTGCACTTTATTTTATTTGCGATCTATTATTCAATCTACTACAAATTTACCTCACGTCCTTTGCCTATCTTGAGGCGCCGTACCCCGAAAGGGATTGACAACCCCTTTAACACGTCGGGTTGCGAGTGGTTGTTATTTGTGTGCAGGGGCTATTTACGTTGTGTTGCTTGGTTCTCCTACTGGTTCGATAACCTTGGTTTCATATCTGAGGGAAATACCTACCGCCGCTGTGCTGCATCATCCCTTCCTCTTTGGGGAAATGCCGACGTAGCTTCAAGCGACCTCAGGCTCCCCTAGGGTTTGTGGCCACCCCTTAGGTCTTCTGGCCTCCTCTCCAAGTCTCCTGGGTGTCTTCTGGTCCAAGAAAAATCATCGCTAAAGTCTTATTCCATTTGGACTCCGTTTGATATTCCTTTTATGTAAAACTCAAAAACAAGAAAAAACAGAAACTGGCACTGGGCTATGGGTTAATAAGCTAGTCCCAAAAATAATATAAAATAGCATATTATTGCATATAAAACATCCAAAATAGATAATATAATAACATGGAACAATCAAAAATTATAGATACGTTGGAGACGTATCAGTTTCCTGGCTCCTATGTCGACCCCTTACATTTCCGTACGTCTGGCTAAGGGTGTAACGGGAGCAAGCAACCAGACTGATATAGCGCCGTTTGGAAGATTGATGGTCGTTGCCATGTGTTGTTTTTATCAAAATAGTTGCACATGTCTTTCTTTGCCGTAAGTACCCCTTTACATTCTTGAAGATATGAGATAAACCTCGTTGTAGTAATCTTGTGAAGTTGAATCTATTTGAACCGATTGCAGCCCAGAAGTAAAGTTAGCTATTTGAATACTTTTTTTGAGTTGTGTGCAAATGATTATGTTTGTACTATGTCTATATTTTCCATGACAATCATAATTGTCCATTGCTTTCTTTGGATACACATAAGCCATTTGCTTGGGCAGATGAATGGACTCTATTTTTAATGCCCTGACCTTTCTTCGTTTCCTAATTGCCAAATTCTGGTTGTTCGGTTGCCCTAGCTAGTACTCTTTACGAATGTCTATTTGTTCGGCTGTGCCTTGCCAGGTGATCTCCTCATCGGCCAATGAATACACGCCCGAAATTGTGTCGACATCGTTTGTTTTTCCATCGCTAAGCCGACATGTAACTAACCGTCGAAAGATATTTGACCAGCCCGATCTGGATGTTTGCAACCGATGGAATGGGATGACAACTTCTTTTAATTATCCGTTATCTATTAAGTTCCACGTGTCACGTTAGTAAAATAGGGGACTAATGGAGGCAGAGCAGATTTCATCTCTGGTTCATTAGTATTGATGACTGATGTCTACTACACAACTTTATTCTTGTAGACACTGTTGGGTCTCCAAGCGCAGAGTTTTCTAGGACAGCAAAAAAAATTCCTGAAGTGGATGACCTAATATTTATCAATCCGTGGGAGGTGTAGGATGAAGATGGTCTCTCTCAAACAACCCTGCAATCAAATACAAGAAATCTCTTGTGTCCCCAACACATCCAATATCGTTGTCAGTTGTATAGGTGCACTAGTTCGGTGAACAGATGGTGATACAAGCGTAATATGAATGGTAGAAATAGGTTTTTATAATCTGAACAATTAAAAACAGCAAGGTAGCAAGTAACAGAAAATGAGCAAAAGATGTCTCAGTGCTTAGAAACAAGGCCTATGGTTCATACTTTCACTAGTGCAATCTCTGAACGTTACAAATATAATTAAATCATATGATAATCTCTCAAAGTGCAGTAAAGAATCACTCCAAAGATTCTATTCTTATTGGAGAAAGTAGGATGGAATCTCGTAGGTAATAAACCACCTCAAAGTTGTGTTTCCAATCAATATATTGAACTACCCCTAAAGTGTCACGAATAGTTCTAGAGATCGTACTACGACAACACCATATGATACACATCAATTAACTATTATGTCACCTGGATTACCCCAATGTCACTACGGGAATCCACGAGCGTGACATGCATCAAGTGATCTCAAATCCAAGAATATTCAATCCAACAAAACGAACCCTCAAAGAGCAAGACTCAACTCACCAAAAAAGAGATAGAGGGGAAGAACATCATAAGATCCAACTATACTGATAAAGCTCATGATACATGAAAATCGTGTCAAATCAAGAACACAAGAGAAAGATATCAAACACATAGTTACTAGTACAAACCCTCAGCCCCGAGGATGAACTACTCATGCATCACCATGGAGGCAACAAGGTTGATGAAGATGGCCTCCGTGAACACGTCGGTGTCAAACCAGGCAATTGGATCATACTTTTTTCTCTCCATAAATGAGCATGAGCCATGGACTTAGCACTTTGGATGGCAAAGACAATGATGATTGGGGTTTAAGGGAAGACAGAAAGTACCGGAAATTATCACAACGACGAGGCTAATCGTTAGACAATGGAGAGACCTTATGATCGATGTCAATGTGAGGAGTAGGGATTGCCATGCAATGGATGCACTAGAGCTATAAGTGTATGAAAGCTCTCTATATGAAACTAAGTGTGTGTGCATCCAACTTGCTTGCTCATGAAGACCTCGAGCATTTGAGGAAGCTCATCATCAGAATATACAAGGCAAGTTCTATAATGTAGAGATCCCACTAGTATATGAAAGTGAAATATTACGAAAACTATCAATATGAAGTACATGGTGCTATTCTAAAGCACAAGTATGGTAAATGATAGTAGCATTGCCCCTTCTCTCTGTTTCTCTCATTCCTTTTCTTCTTTTCCCTCTTTTTCTCTTTTTTTAGAACAGTCTCATGGACCTCATCCCCAGTTTTTGAAAAACTCATAAGTCTCCACCATTCTTTTCCTCACTAGACAATTCTCTAATGATGATGATCATCACACTTTAATTTACTTATAAGTCGATAAGCTAAAAAAATGACTACATATGAATGCCTCTGATAGTGTACCAGGATGTGCAATGATCTAGTGTAACATGTGTATGAACGATAGCTTTGCCACAAATATCATGTCAGCTCTATATGATCATGCAAAGCAATATGACAATGAATGCTCAAGTCATGTGAATAGTAACGGTGAAATTTGCATGACAATACATCTCGGATGGCTATGGAAATGCCATAATAGGTAGGTATGGTGGCTATTTTTAGGAAGGATATATAAGGCTTATGTATGATAGAGCGTATCATATGACGGGGTTTGGATGCACCGACGAAGTTTGCATCAAGTCTCGAGGTGAGAACGGGCAATGCATGGTACCGAAGAGGCTAGCAAAATATGGATATGTGGAAGTGCTTATAGTCCGAAAACTCAAATTAGTCATAAAGAACTCAAATACTTATTGTGGAAGTCTAGTAGCCCTCGAAGCAAAGCGTTACTCGCATGCCCCTAGGGGGGAGGTTGGGAGGAGTTAACCACCGCCCCCCCGATCTGAACAACAAAATGGGATATCAATCGAGGATAAATTAAGCTCCAAATTTCTAGCCATGCAAAAACCGGCATTTTAATGAATGGGAAATCACAAACCTTAACATCAATATTTTTAGTAAACCCCTTCATAGTATCACCATGATATTGTTTAATCAAACGCAACATTTTCAGTGATCTACATGCTAGTTTTTATTATACCAGTGTTGTAAAACTTGTAGAACTTTGTTATGAAATGGTTTGGAATTTCAACTTTGTTTATCCCAAGTGGATGCACCAACAACATGGGATCATAAAATGATTTTTGCCAAATTTCTGTCCGAAACTACATCAGACTTGTAGTTCAAATTTGAGCAAAATCTCACAATTCACTTTTAATGCAGTAAATCTTGGAAATATAGCAATAATACTCTGAAATTCATGAAATTTGGTCAGTGGGCTTCCAATGTGGTCTACCTTCCATGAAACACCAGTGTCGGTGTCAAAACCGGCAGACCTCGGGGTAGGGGGTCCTGAGCTGTGGATCTCGGACAGATGGTGATAGGAATAGAGAGGCGATGTTTTACCCAGGTACGGGCCCTCCTGATGCAGGTAAAACCCTACGTACTGATCTTGTTTATATTAATGGAGATGTATCAGGTACAAAGTTGATCTACCTCAAGATAGTAATATGTGGTCTAACTCTAGTGCTAGGTGAATGATATTGCGTTGCTGTCCCCTCCACGGGCTAAACCTTATGGCTTATATGCACGCCAGGGAGGGTACCTAGGGTTGCAAGGTCGGTATCTAGTGAAGGAAATATGCCCTAGAGGCAATAATAAAGTTGTTATTTTATATTTCCTTATTCATGATAAAGGTTTATTATTCATGCTGGAATTGTATTGATCAGAAACTTAAATACATGTGTGAATACAAAAACAAACACCGTGTCCCTAGTATGCCTCTACTAGACTAGCTCGTTGATTAAAGATGGTTAAGGTTTCCTAACCATGGACATGAGTTGTCATTTGATAACGAGATCACATCATTAGGAGAATGATGTGATGGACAAGATCCATCCGTTAGCTTAGAATAATGATCGTTCAGTTTTATTGCTATTGCTTTCTTGATGTCAAATACATATTCCTTCACTATGAGATTATGCAACTCCCGGATACCAGAGGAATACCTTGTGTGCTATCAAACGTCACAACATAACTGGGTGATCATAAAGATGCTCTACAAGTATCTCCAAAGGTGTTTGTTGAGTTGGCATAGATCGAGATTAGGATTTGTCACTCCGAGTATCGGAGAGGTATCTGTGGGCCCTCTCGGTAATACACACACTACTGCAGGATGCTGCTAACGCGACACTACGATCAGAGACCCTTCGACGAAACTGTGTGCAGTGCAATAATCGCAAACGGTGGTGTAAAAAAGCCGTCAGAAAGGGTGCAAAATGTTCTCGATGACGGATGCATCAAACATGGTTCAGATTTTAGTTGCGTGTGCGAAGCAGGGCATACGGTTGATCCAGATGAAATGTTTGCGATTAGACAGAACAACTTAAATGGGCAACCATATCAATTTGTGTGCGATATACGGCATACAGTTCGCTCCGATGAACTGTTTGCTATTAGGGAAAGCAACAAAAATGGTCAGCCGGATCAAGGCGTGTGTGATATACGGCATACGGTTCAGTCGAATGAACTGTTTTTGATTAGGGAAGAGAACATAAACGGTTCGACTTAACAAGATGTGTGTGATACGCGGCAAAAAGGCCTAGAGGTTAATTTGAGAACAAGTACATAGAGGTTAATTTGACATACATGACTTGTAAGTTTCACAGGAATCATATCACTTTTTTGGAAAACATTTAATTGCGTTGAATGTATATAGCGCTCCGTCCTATTAGTTGAATTAACCTTGAGGTGGGGTAGACCTTCATTCAAGCCAATCAACATGTGTACAAAAAACAAAAAAAATGTAAAAAATTACAAAACAAGGACCTCGAGGTTAATTCAACTAATATGATGGAGCGCTATATACATTCAATGCAATTAAATGTTTACAGTGACCCATCACATCAGTTAATTTAACATCGAGGCCACTTCCCATCCGGTCACCAATCTGATGACTTCAAGCCTCAACACAGTTAACTTGGGAGTTTCTGTTAGATGAGCTATCGGTAGGGAAGCTGGTCCTTGCTGCTGTAGGATCCCTCTTTGCATCCTTTATTGGGCACCCGAATGACCGACTGTTGCCGTCCAATGGTCAATGCCACGTCCCCCGCGAATGTAGATGCTTTCCTCCATTGGATGAGTGGCAAACGGTTAATCAAGAAGCACTGTTTGCGATGATGCAGAACAGCAGAAACGGGCAGCCAGATGAGGGTGTGTGCGATATACGACATGCAGTTCACTAGGATGAACTGTGTGTGATTAGGCAACACAATGGAAACGGTTCAACTGAACAAGATGTGTGTGATACACGGCAAACAGGTCTGTAATTAGAAATGTGTGCGAAGACCAATAATAACACAGACGATTGCTGCTAATAAGCTGTGTGATTTGCTCTGTGGCTCGATCCCTCATCTAGGGCAGGAGGAAGACACTTCCTCATGTCAACGATCCGCCTGTACATCTCTATCTTGTGTACGCGTCCTTGGCCGCTTACTTGACGTGCTGTTCATCCAGTCACTCATGCCACACACTGTGCCAGGCGTTCTTGTCCTTCTTACTCTCCTTCTTCATCTTCATGCAGTAGGGGTCGATGATGGCTGAGGCGAGGTCAACCAGGGAGTTCAGTTTGTTTTTGTCGCTGCCCTAGACCTTGTAGTGGAGCTGGATGTTGACTAGATTCGGGCATTTCAAGCCCGAAACCTTGAGCTTTTTAGATCGTTGGTGGTGTCCACCGTAGCGAAAAGTAGTTGGAGCTGTGGATAAACCTGGAGAAACGCTCGCAAGGCCTTGTGGCCAGGTGGTAGTGGTAGACGAGGACGTCATGTCGGACGTACAACTGGGCGACGACAACCTTCTGATCGTGCCCGACACGACCGATGGTGTACTCGAGGTCGAAGCCGACCACTTGGTACTTGTCCTCAACAAGGAACTGCTCCATAGTCTGGATGGAGCTCTCCACCGAGACCGGATCATTCATGTACACCACCGAGAGGGCCTTCCCCCTCACGTCAGTGTCCACTACGTGATGCGTGGTGAACTGCCCGCCGTTGTCGTCGTCGGCCGCTGGGAGCGCCATTGGAGCCACGGGGATCACCATTGGAACCGCTGGATGTCCTCTTTGTATGTGTCATCGTGGGTGTGCTTATTGTGTCGTGTGAAGCGAGAGGTGAAGGTAAATGGCCGCAGGAATAAATGGGGGCCGGGCGGCCTGGATTCTCTGCGCGTCCGCACGGCAGTTTTGGCAGCGGGTAACTGCATTATCGCGCCGCGCCCGGCGCAACCGCATGCACACGAACGTGCGTGATCGTGCACCGGCCCCAAACACTGGCAACGCGCATGGAGGGACGAGGGCAGAGCACCCGGAGGGACGCGAGAGCAAAGCGCGCGTGGCGGGACGCGAGCAGAGCACGGCGCGGCCGCCTCAATCGCAAGCAACCACATGCATAGAGCAGTTGAACACGCAGTGTTGGGGATATTACCACTGGGCGTAAACCGGCCAGGAGAGGCCGGGTTAACTTCATAAGTAGTTCATCTGTATCTGAAGCCCATGAAGACAGACGGTGACGCTTCATGAAGGCCCATGGCCCAAAGCCGGTTTAAGGCATGTAGACACAAACTGGCATTGAGATGTAAACTTGTATTGTAAGATATGCGTAGCAAAGACCGAGCCGGACACGATTATGAGCCGGCCTCGGAGTCTGTAAACCGACGGGCGTCAACCCATGTATATAAGGGGACGGCCCGGCGGCGGTTCAGGGACAACAAACAACAACTCGAGACTCAGGCAAAGCGTATTCGCTCCCTGGTCATCGAAACCCCATCAATTCCATCACAACTAGACGTAGGCTTTTACCTTCATCGTAAGGGGCCGAACTAGTATAAAACTCTCTTGCGTCCCTTGTCCGCTTTAACCCCTTTAAGCTAACCCGTAGCGATGGCTCCACGACTAAGTCCATTCTCTAGGACATCTGCCGTGACAAAACCACGACAGTTGGCGCCCACCGTGGGGCTATCGCACGATGGTTTCAAGTTCTTGGAGGGCAGCTTCGAAGGACTCAAGGGTTACGCTGTGGGCCGGATGACCAAGAGTCGTCGCGGCAAGCTCTACATCGACGATGCAGGCTGGGGCCCCGAGGCCGGCTCAATCGAGTACGGGTACCGGGTCCCCTTTGGTGGCATACACGTTTTCATTGGCAAGATCGGTGAACCGGGCCCTGAGCCGGACATCTGCGCCGACCTCGTCGAAACGGCTCAGCGTGCGAGATCTGCCCGGGTCAAGCCTGTCATGAAGCGTGCCTTCGTGGGAGTTATCCATGGAGGTGAATCTGAGGATAGATCGGAATCTGGTGGTGAGACCGTCGTTTATTCCGGCGACGAGTCATCGACTGGAGAGACCGAAGTCGTTATATCAGTTACAAGATGGCCGGATTGGGGGCTGTTCCGAGGGCGACAGTATTCCGGACCCCTTCGATCTGCCAAACCGGGTGGCGATCTTCATGGCCGGCACGCAACCAGCGCTCCACTCTTCAACCGCAGCGGCGATGATTTCTGGGTCAGCAGCGGCGGCAGCGGCTGGGGCAGGAGGCCCTGTGCGACCGCCAGCTCAGGTTCTATCTGATTTGTTTGATGTGTTGGCAACGCTGATGGCGGAGGTTAACCCGGCGGATCAGGATGCACACAATGCGGAAGTTGCGAAAGTGAAAGATCAGATCACCCAGGCAAAAGCCGACTTAGCAGCTGAGGATACCAGGATAGCCACGGAGCGGTCCGCTTTGGATGCACAAGCTTACCGGATTATGCTGGATCAGAGTGCGTCGAACGAAGTCCTGAAGAGGAGGCACCGATCTCGCCTGCCGCCGGTTTACGACGCTAGAAATCTCTTTAACACCCCAGGGGCAGGAACCAGTAATCCGCCGGTGGTAAACCGGGCAGAGGCACCCGGAGCAGGGGCGCCAGTTCAGCCACGTTTGGTGGATCCGCCTCGTCAGAACAACGTTGTGGTACCTCATGTCCCCACACCACCGGGTCATTATTCTAACCCAATGGACAACATTGTCGCTGCCGCTTCACGGCTGGCGGCCATCCCGATCGAAGGCGATTCTCCAGCAGCGGTCGAGACGCGTCGGGTTAAGGAGCTTCTTCAGACAGCCCTGATTCAACAGGAGGCTTATTCGTATAGTCGCGATCGGATTCATTCCACTCCCCGTCCAAGCCGGAGTTACAGCAGGCGTATGGATGAACCGGCAGTGTCAAGCAATGCGCGGAACCGTGATCCGCCCCGTGGCCATAACCCGGCGGGTGGTGCCGGTGATGCTCAGGATGTGGTGAACCGGGCTCGGGCACGCAGAGAGGCCGAGTTAGCAGTGCAGCACGAGGCCCGTCAGCTCACTCCGGTTCGTCCAACCACATCGGTGGAACCAGGAGTTACCTCTAGTTCCTTGGGAGTGCCATGTCTTGTCCCGGCGTTGCGCAATGTGCGCCTGCCCAAAGATTTCAAGGGCCCGCGCAAGGTGCCGAATTACACCGCTGATTTATCCCCTGAAACATGGGTTGAAAGCTATGAGATGGCCATGGAGATGCTGGACGTGGATGATGCGGCATGTGCGAAGTACTTCACCATGATGTTAGAAGGAACGACCCGCACTTGGCTAAAGAGTTTACCGGCTAATTCTATCAGGTCATGGGCTGAGTTGAGAGCCCGGTTTGTTCAGAATTTCAAGGATACATGCAAGCAGCCCATGTCAATTGTGGACTTAGCTGCCTGTGTCCAGGAGGAAGGAGAGTCAACAACCCATTGGGTGCGCCGGGTTTCGGAGATTTTGCATTCATCAGACCGCATCAACGCTGACACCGTAGTTTTAACATTGGAAGGCAATTGCTGATTTCAGCCCTTGAAATTGAAGTTGGGACGGCTCAAACGTCATTGTAATGACATGGGAACCCTTATGGCTGCACTGGTGAAGTATGCCGACTCTGATAGTACCAAGGATCCCGAGTCTGACGATGACAAGACAGGGAAGGGAAAGAAGAGCGGCAACACCAAGGGGCAGCACCACAACCCGGCGGGTCATGGAAACGGCGGCAAGCGTAAAGCGGACCACGGTTTAGATTTTGTGGCTAACACTAATACGCACGACAAGGGCCAGCGGCGTAAGGGTAAACTGCCCCAGCGGAATGGAATGCCGAATCCTAATCCGGACCGATTGTCGTATCTGTTGAACCAGCCCTGTCCAAAGCATGGGACGAAGGAGGAACCATCTACACACCTCTGGAAAGATTGTTATATCATGCAAGAATTCAAAAATTCTGACTCTTTCCGGCATGATCATGGATCAGGAGGCGGTTCAGGCGGAGGAAATTCCGGTTCAGGATTCCATGGCAATCAGGGTGGACATAACAATCAAAGTAATCAAGGTAATCAAAGTGGCTATAATCATCAGGGCAGTCAGCAGCAGCAGCAGTCGGGTTACCAGAGCAACCCGAAGCAGTTGAATAGCGGGCAGTATCATGTCTTCACCACTAGCTTGGACAAGCGCGATCAGAAGCTTCATAAAAGGATGGTGAATGCCATTGAACCGGCGGTGCCCCGTTATTTGCGCTGGTCCGAGCAGCCCATTGTGTGGAGTAGAGACGATCATCGACCCCGGGTTGACAATCCGGGTCATCTGGCTCTGGTGGTGGCACCTCAGGTGGGAGGTTATAAGTTCACTAAGGTACTCATGGATGGAGGGACTAGTATCAATATCCTTTATTATGAAACTTTCCGTCGCATGGGGCTAACAGATAAAAATCTTAAACCATCCAATACGGTGTTCCATGGTGTGGTGCCTGGTAAGTCGGCATATCCTGTTGGTAAGATAGCCCTGGAGGTGGCTTTTGGAGATGAGCATGACTCGAGATCAGAAACCTTGACCTTTGAAGTGGTGAAAATCAGAAGCCCGTATCATGCCCTATTTGGACGGCCAGCTTATGCCAAGTTTATGGCACGGCCTTGTTATGTCTATCTACAGCTCAAGATGCCGGGTCACAAGGGAACTATAACCGTGCATGGAAGCCGCAAGATTGCTCTGGAGTGTGAGGAAGGTGATGCGGCTTATGCTGAGTCGGTTTGTGCAACAGAGGAGTTGAAGTTTTACAAAGACAATGTTGATCCGGCAGATATGACTTCGTTGAAGAAACCAACTACGGAGCATGATCCGGCCCTGAAGTTTAAATCGGCTGATGAGACTAAACTTGTTGACTTCGTGCCGGGCGATTCGTCCAAGCAGTTTAGCATCAGCGCTAACTTGGATCCGAAATAGGAAAGCGCGCTCATCGAGTTCATCCGTGAGAATCGGGACATCTTTGCATGGAAGCCTTCTGACATGCCTGGTGTACCGAGAGAACTCGCTGAGCACACCCTCAATGTTGATCCTAAGTATAAACCGGTCAAGCAGTTTCTCCGCCGGTTCAATGAAGAAAGACGCAAAGCTATTGGAGAAGAAGTAGCCAGGCTCTTGGCGGCTGGATTTATCGTTGAAGTATTCCATCCTGAGTGGTTGGCTAATCCGGTGCTGGTCCTCAAGAAGAATGGCACTTGGCGTATGTGTGTGGACTTACACAGATCTCAACAAAGCTTGTCCGGCAGATCCTTTTGCCCTCCCCCGTATTGATCAGATTATTGATGCTACGGCGGGTTGTGAGCGGTTAAGTTTTTTGGATGCATATTCTGGTTATCATCAGATCAAGATGGCAGTTAAGGACCAGGAGAAGACGGCCTTCATAACTCCCTTTGGAGCCTTCTGCTATGTGTCCATGCCCTTTGGGCTCAAGAGTGCACAGGCAACTTATCAACGGTGTGTGCAGAATTGTCTTCATAAACAGATCGGCCGCAATGTTCACGCCTATGTGGATGATATTGTGGTGAAATCAAGGAAAAAGGAGACATTGATTGATGACTTGAAGGAAACCTTTGATAACCTGCGGGTTTATAAAATGATGCTTAATCCGGCCAAGTGCGTCTTTGGTGTACCTGCAGGCAAGCTCTTGGGTTTTTTGGTGTCTAACAGGGGCATTGAAGCTAATCCGGAAAAGATCAAGGCCATCACCTCCCTGGCTAAACCAAAGTGTATCAATGATGTTCAACGCCTGGCAGGCCGGATTGCCGCGTTGAGCCGGTTTGTCAGTCGTCTTGGTGAGAAGGCCATTCCTTTGTATCAGATGCTGAAGAAAACGGATAACTTCGTCTGGAGTGACGCCGCTAATGAAGCATTTGAGGACTTAAAGCGGCAGCTAGCTAATCCGCCGATTCTCGCTGCTCCGGTTGATAAAGAACCGTTGCTGCTATATGTGGCAGCTAACGCTCGGGCTGTTAGTGTGGCTATTGTGGTGGAGCGCAAGGAGGCAGGAAAGGAATATCCGGTTCAGCGGCCGGTTTACTATATTAGTGAGGTACTCATTGAATCCAAGCAGAGGTACCCGCATTGGCAAAAATTGGTGTATGGGGTTTTCATGGCAAGCCGGAAGCTTAAGCAGTATTTCCAAGGTCATCCCATCACGGTGGTCAGCTCTGCTCCTTTGGGGGATATAATCCAGAATAAGGAGGCAACTGGTCGAATTGCTAAATGGGCTATCGAGCTCGGGCCTCACGGGTTGAAATACATACCCCGAACGGCGATCAAATCTCAGGCACTTGTGGATTTCATCAATGATTGGACAGAATTACAAGCGCCAGAAGAGAAGCCGGATCACACTTATTGGACTATTCATTTTGATGGGTCCAGGCAATTGGAGGGCTCGGGGGCTGGAGTCGTGTTAACTTCCCCACGAGGTGATAAGTTTTGTTATGTTCTCCGTTTGATGTTCCCTTGCACTAATAATGCAGCTGAATATGAGGCCTTACTCCATGGTCTACGGATGGCTAAGGAGATGAATCTCAGCCGAGTTAAATGCTTCGGTGACTCGGATCTGGTGGCTCAACAAGTGTCTGGCACTTGGGATTCCAAGGACCCACTGATGGCAGCATATCATCGTGAGGTGGATATTGTTGCAGGTCACTTCAAAGGTTATCAGGTGGATCATGTGGACCGGCGGAAGAATGAAGCGGCAGACGCTTTAAGCCGCCTGGGTTCCCAACGTAAACCGGTTCCACCTAATGTTTTCCTGGACGTTTTGCATAATCCGTCCGTCAAGCTCCATGGTGAAGAGGATTTGGTTGTTCCTGATCCGGAGGCTCAGTTGGTGGCAGCTCTACGTATTATCCCGGATTGGACGGTTCCGTATCTAGCGTATATAAACCGGGGCGAGTTACCAGAGGATGAAACTTTGGCCAGACAGATAACCCGGCGGTCCAAGTCCATGACTATTATCAATGGAGAGTTACATCATTGCAGTGTGACAGGGGTGTTTCAACGCTGTGTATCTCCTGAGGAAGGCCGTGAAATTTTGCGTGAGATCCACGAAGGAGATTGTGGGCACCACGCCGGTTCAAAATCTTTGGTGGCCAAGGCGTTTCGTCACGGTTTTTATTGGTTGACAGCTCATGCTGATGCCGAGGACTTGGTTAAAAGATGTGATGGCTGTCAAAAATTCTCACGGCGTGTTCATGTACCAGCTCAAGAATTGAGGATGATTCCAATCACCTGGCCGTTTGCAACTTGGGGGCTGGATATGGTTGGGCCTTTCAAGAGGTCCAAGGACAAGAAGACCCACCTTTTGGTGGCAGTTGATAAGTTCACAAAATGGGTGGAGGCAGAGCCAGTTAGTAAGTGTGATGCAGCCACGGCAGTTCAATTCATCAAAAAGGTGATCTTCCGGTTTGGCTTTCCACACAGCATTATAACAGACAATGGTACCAATCTGTCAAAGGGTGCCATGAAGGAGTTCTGTCAACGTGAGCACATCCGGCTTGACGTGTCATCAGTGGCTCACCCCCAGTCCAATGGTCAAGCGGAGAGGGCCAATCAAGAGATCTTGAGAGGCATCAAACCCCGGCTTATGGTTCCTTTGCAACGGACGCCGGGTTGTTGGGTTGAGGAGTTACCTTCAGTATTATGGAGCATCAATACCACACCCAACAGATCAACAGGCTACACACCGTTCTTCATGGTTTATGGAGCGGAAGCGGTTCTTCCTAGTGACATCCGTCATGACTCGCCTCGTGTAGCGGCATATGTTGAAGCGGATAACGAGAAGGCACGGCAGGAAGCTCTTGACCTGTTAGATGAGGAGCGTGACATGGCGGCAGCCCGTTCGGCGATTTATCAGCAAGATCTGCGTCGTTATCATAGCCGCCGGGTTAGAACCAGAACCTTTCAAGAAGGAGATTTGGTGCTTCGACTCATCCAGGATCAGACGGATATGCACAAGCTATCCCCCCCTTGGGAAGGGCCTTTTGTGGTCAGCAAGGATTTGCACAATGGGTCGTACTACCTAATCGATGTTCGAGAGCGCAAAGACTCACGTAAATCGGAGGAGGAGACCAACCGGCCGTGGAATATTGCTCATCTTCGGCCCTACTATACTTGAGCTACAGGCTCTGCTTATGTACATATTATGACATTGTATATATTATGATCAATATAATAAACCGGAACCTCGGCTAAAGCGGGGTATCTGTTGTTTTCTTACATCACGTGTGGTTACATGGAGCTTACAAAGCGGCGTCCGGTTTACCCCTTGATTTAGCTTCTTAAAGCTTGATATCAGATCACTTGGGGGCTTGGTCGTATCCGAACCATAGCTACACCTCTTGATCGGCGTAATGCCACAGCATCACTTGGGAGCATGGTCGAACCCGAACCATGACTACGCCTCTTGATCGGCGTAAAGCCACAGAATCACTTGGGGGCTTGGTCGTATCCGAACCATAGCCACGCCTCTTGATCGGCGTAATGCCACAACATCACTTGGGAGCATGGTCGAACCCGAACCATGACTACGCCTCTTGATCGGCGTAAAGCCACAGAATCACTTGGGGGCTTGGTCGAACCCGAACCATAGCAATGCCTTTTGATCGGCGTAATGCCACAGCATCATTTGGGGGCTTGGTCGAACCCGAACCATAGCAACACCTCTTGATCAAATTTGGGGCCTGGCAGCCCGTGAAAAGCCTCGACTACAACGGTTTTATTTGCCTTTTGCTAAGTTTCTTTTTCTTTTGCTAAGATTTGTGATGTTTTCAAACCAGTGTTTATCAACCCGGTTGGGCTGTCAACTACAAGTTGTCAGTACATGACCAAGTTATAATCCGGAGACTATCAGCCTGGTCTGGTTTTGACTCATAGTCACCATTATGGAATAAGCCGATGTTTTTCACAACCCGGAACGGTTTTTTTGTAAACCGGCATTATATAGCAGGAGATGTTTTTACTCCGGATTAAGGTTATTACCTTCATTACAAGGTTGGTCAGCCAACACTATGCCTAAAGGTCGCAGGTATCATATATTTCCATACTTGGTTATCTTTTACAACCTTGGTTATAAAACTTGGTCATTTATATAGTTGGGTATCATGACCCGCCCGGTGGTAAACCGCCAGGGCATTTTATGCTTTTTATCTGCAGGAACAATTGGAATAAAAAGCTATGGATTATGAACATCATATCTCAAAGCATGGCGGATTAACATGCATCAGTTGTAGATAAATATGCACGAAGGCATAACAGACCAACGGTTTATCTAGCCTATTACAAGGCGTTTCAGCACTCAAAGGAATAATTGTTTCTCAATAAACATTGCAGTATGGAAGGATAAACCGGCCACCGGGTTATGATCACTGAGCAGCTTGACCTGACGGCTGCGGGTCATCTTGCAGCAGTTCTTCTTCTTCGTCCCTACCCAGCGGCTGGAAGTCAACAGTTGTCCAGTTGATCCCAGTTAAAGCTTGGAACACAGCTTCGTCGCTTATAAGGGTGGATGGTTCAATATCAGGGGCATAAGTGTGCTTACGGATTGGAGGGATCAGGCTTTGAGTTTCAACAGCTGGTGCAGCAACCCGCTTGTTGTTGATATCATAACTCGCCTGATAATGTGAAAGATCAGCTTCTTCAGCAACTTGACAACCCAGTGGACGTACTTCCCGGTTTATGGCGCGGAGATCTTCAGTGCAAAATTCTGATCCATCCTCTTTCAAGCTTGGGTAGCCCTTAGCCACGTCCGTCGGATCAAGATCAGGCACCCATGCTTTTGCTCGGGTTAGCGCGGTCAGAGCGCCAGCCCTTGCAGCAGACCTCTTCAGCTCTTCTATCTGGGCAGGCATCATAGATAGCCTGTCTAAGGTATCCTTGATCAACGTCGGGGGTGGCTTATTGTGCGAAGCGGTGCACATAATCCGTTGTGCGCCGGTATAAAGTTGCTCTATCAGCGTGTAGGCAGCCTTCAACTTCTTCTGCACATCTGAGCCCAGATGGCTAATGCGGGTTCCTGTATCATTACAAACATCAGTAAACCGGCAATGCATGAGAGGATATGTTGAAAGCATAAAGGAAGGATGCTTACCAAACACAGCAGAGGTCATAGCATGCACTTGCCGCTTTACACTAGTCAGCTCGTCAACCACCGGTTTAAGAGCGGCTTCTGCGTTTTCAGCCCTTTTTATCAAAGCAGCTTTTTCAGTCTCCCAATCCGCCCGCTCTTTGTTGAAGCCCTCTTTCAGTTTCTCCATAGCGCCTAGAGTGCGGGTCAACTCTTCCTTCGCTTTGGAGGCTTCAGATTGCTGGGTTTTGATGTTGTCCTGCAGATCAGCGGTTTGGCGTTCCTTCTTGCTCAGCTCCGCCTGTAAAGAGACAGATACATAATGAGTTGACAGTACATATTTGAAGCACCAAGCACATAATAAGTTATGCCCTTAGTACTTGGGGGCTAATGCATATTTGCGTTTACTCAGAAATTTTTACATGTCCCAAACACAATACAAGTATTAAGCTTGGTACTTGGGGGCTAATGTGTGTTTGCTCAAAAAGCTGTTGATATGGGAATTCTTCTACAGTCCCGGTTCATCTTTATTAAGTTAAACCGGCCCTTGGGGACTATACCGGCGAAAGAGAAGTATGGAAAATTATAAAGAACCGGTTCATCTTAATAAGGTAATCCGGTCCCTGGAGGATAAATAGGCAAGGTTAAGTTATGACAAAAGTCCCGGTTTAGATTGGTATCATAAACCGTCACTTGGGAGCTACTACGAGCCGATGAACTGAAATTGGACAAAGGAGAAAAATAGTAGTTACCTCATATCGCTCCTTCATCAAGTTTACCAAACTAGCTTCATAGTCGCGACTGGTATACAGACGGTTCAAGAAGCCAGAGTGAATATCTTGAACATTGAGGTTGGCGAAGCTTGATAAATCGGCATTCCATTTGCCTTTGCCGATAGCAGAGAGATCATCCTTGGTAGTATGCTTTGACAAAGCTACAGGGTTGCCTGGAGTGGAGTGGCCAATGCCAGTAATCATAACATCATCATCTTGTTCATCCGCAGCTCTTGCCGGAGTTGGCGGTTTATCAGTGTCCTTCGTTGGACTGACCGGTTTGTCACCAGTTCGGATAGGGCTGGTTGGCCGGTCTGCATGACTTGTAATATCAACTTGCACTTGTTTAGCAAGGAAATCATGGTCTTGAAGCGGCGGATCATGAAGCATGGCGTCAGCATCGGTTCCTTCCAGATCTAGAGTTGTTTCCGATTCAGCAGCTACATTTTCATCAGCCGGTTTGTTCAACCGAGCTTTCTTGCTGGGTCTTGGCTTGGCGCTGCGAAAAGATAAGACATAAGGATCAGTACAGTATGAAAAGATAACATATCAAGAATAAAGACATGTGCATAACTCACCCAGGAACTGTTTTGAGAGGTGGAAGCTGTGTGGCCGAAGACTCGCCAGAGGATGAGTGAGAAGTACCCTGATAATTTGAATCAGACGGGTTAAGAGGCTGGCGAAAACAACCTGCTTTTGGGCATGAAGTATCAAAGGGATAAGAGACCTCTGATCGGCGTTTCCGAACCGGACTGTTCGGTAAACCGGCGGAGGTAACTACCTGGCCGCTGTGCCGGGTTGTATGGCGAGCTTCGTGCTGCTGCGTCTTCAAAAGAAAGTTTGGATCCAAATAAGCAAGAGGGTGAGAAAATTTTACTTTCTGGTTTGCTTGACGGATTTTTGATGTTGGCAGAGGATCTAAATCGGAGGAAAGAATAGTTACCTCTGCGTCCTCGGCGTGACTGCCTTCAGCGTCGTCCTGATAATAATCATTCTCAATGAGATGTATGAAAAATAAGCCAAGAGAGTCAAGTTCTATCTCTGATTCCGGATTACGCACATTGACATCAACTGGGAGATCGGAGGATGCAGTGGCCCTTCTCTTGGCAGGTTTCTTGACAACCTTGGTCTTTGGACGAACTGGCTTGACCAGTTTGTCTTGCGGTTTTGCCGGTTTATCTTGTGATGGTTTCTTGTTCCAGAACGGATCATCACCCTGTCAGAAAAATAATCACACTTTCAGAGAATATTTGGACAGAAGCAAATTCAGATACAAAGGATTATATGATTCTTACAGCTGGTGGTTTATTGAAGGTGCAGAAAGGGAGTAGCCCGGTTTGGGCACAGACGGCCTCCGGTTCGTTCAGTATTTTGTTTACAGCCTCAGTGACTTCGTCATCTGTAAGCTGAATGTCAATGTGCCGCTGAGCATCCTTCAAACTCCCCGTGTACTCACACATCAAACCGGGGCGCCGGCTTAAGGGCAGAATGCTCCAGCTTATCCAGCAACAAGCAAGATCGACTCCTGTCAAACCGTTCACCATGAAGGCTCTAAGCTTCGAAAGTTGGGGAGCATAGTTGGCCCGTTCTCTTGCTGTCAGCCTCTGAGGAAACGAGTGTGTGTTTCTCAGGCGTTCAGGGCGGTAACCCGGCAGGGGGTTTTCGTCAGATGGAGAGGTATCCATGCAGTAAAACGAAATTTGGTTCCACTCTTTGGGGTGACTGTGGAGTTTGGGATGGGGGAAGGTGACTTCTTTTCTCTTCTAAACCGCCATTCCGCCCAGTTCCGTATTGGGTCCATCTGAGAACTCGGTGTGACGGTTTAAATGAAAGAAATCCCTAAACAGTTCAACTGTAGGTTCCTCTTGCAGGTAAGCTTCACAGAATACTTGGAAGTGGCAGATATTGGTAACAGAGTTGGGACCGATGTCTTGAGGGCGCAGCTGAAAATTGGCTAGCACATCTTGGAATTTTTTTGAACCGGGAGGGCTAAAACCTCGCCTGAGATGATTAGCAAACACGACTACTTCTCCATCCTTGGGTGGAGGAGGATTTTCCGGGCCAGGGACCGTCCAGTGGATGACATCTTTCTTGGCTAGGGCGCCCGTCTTAACAAGGTTGTTTAATTGCTCCTCGGTTACTCGAGAGGGAGCCCAATTGCACTCATAAACTTGTTTAGCCATGACAAGGAAAATCTGAAACATGAGTATTACCGGTTTAAGATTTACAGTGGACAACTATACAGCGGTATGAGGATACTAGCATATTGGTAAACCGGAGTCTGGCAATGGAACAGTGAAATGCATTGGCGGTTCAACAGGGGACTAATGGTATCTACCGAGTCATCATTTTTTCTGTGAGGTTAAACCGGCCAATCTGGTATTCAAAGGGTGTAAGAGAAGGAAGAAACAAGTTTCACATCTTGCTATGGTAATTTCAGATCTACCGCGCATGGGAAAAACAAAAGATATTCCGACCTAAATTCCAGTATACTGAAGGTTCACTAAGATGAGATGAGTTGGATATCAAACAGGTGCTGAAACTGCTAAAGCACGAGATCTATGTGGTTTAAACTACTACCGCACGAGACCTATGTGGTTTTTGGATCTAACCCACGGATATAAACAAGGGAAAAGAAGGGCGGCAACGAACACCGATGAACGACGGAAACCCTAAGCGCAGATCTATGGTAAGACAAAGGGGAGACTTACGGGTGCTGTTGAGCAGCGGTGGGGCGCGGAGGAGCTCTGGTACATTCAGGTCGATGCAGCGGCCAAGGGTGGTGCAGCAGTCGAAGGTTGACGGCGGCGACCGAGGTCGAAGGTTCGGGCGTCGCGAGGATGAAGATGAAGCGAAGAGGCACGAGGGGGAAAATGGAAAGACCCCCTGGCCCTATTTATAAGAAGATAAACGACAGATGCGAAAATCGAGGAGCCGGATTTTTTGATATAAGGTGATGCTGTCGCCTCGATTGTCAGAGGCTCGTTAATGACAGGTGACATCATGGCAGTTTACCAAGATCCTAGAAGATGATGTCATGGCGGTTTACAAGATTGTGTGAAGATTTTGAAGAAGAAATTTTCTCAAGTATTGAGGATTGACATGAACCAGTTCAAATCAATCTGGGGCCTAATGTTGGGGATATTACCACTGGGCGTAAACCGGCCAGGAGAGGTCGGGTTAACTTCATAAGTAGTTCATCTGTATCTGAAGCCCATGAAGACAGACGGTGACGCTTCATGAAGGCCGGTTTAAGGCATGTAGACACAAACCGGCATTGAGATGTAAACTTGTATTGTAAGATATGCGTAGCAGAGATTGAGCCGGACACGATTATGAGCCGGCCTCGGAGTCTGTAAACCGACGGGCGTCAACCCATGTATATAAGGGGACGGCCCAGCGGCGGTTCAGGGACAACAAACAACAACTCGAGACTCAGGCAAAGCGTATTCGCTCCCTGGTCATCAAAACCCCATCAATTCCATCACAACTAGACGTAGGCTTTTACCTTCATCGTAAGGGGCCGAACTAGTATAAAACTCTATTGTGTCCCTTGTTCGCTTTAACCCCTTTAAGCTAACCCGTAGTGATGGCTCCACGACTAAGTCCTTTCTCTAGGACATCTGCCGTGACAAAACCACGACACGCAGGAAATGGTCGCCTACAAGCCGGCCGACAGTTGCGCCGCTGCGTAGAGATCGGCCGTGTGCTACTACCTCCGCCTTTTCTATAGTCCCCTTTATATTCTTTGCCATACTTTGCCCTCAAATTTAACCAACAAAATGTTAATGCATGTTATAAAAATTATATAATTGGAAACTATGTTCAAATACGAATCCAACTATATAATCTTTGGCGACATGCATTCATATTTTATTAGTTAAATCCTACGTATAAACCAGGACGGGGGTATAGTAGGTAAATAAATCATAAACATTTTTTTATTAACCGTATGTGTACGCGGCCTTTCGTCCTCCTCTCGCACGTCTTGTCACCCCGCTGCCGCAGACGGCTTATAGCGCAAGCTTGCGCAGCGTGCAGGGGCGTTCTTTTGGCCAAACAGTGGCGCCAATGAATCGTCGGTGAGCCCGTTCCTGCGCAACCTCGCAGGTTCCGGCGCAAGCTTCCCGCCCGACTCGGTGAAATCCCCCAAAATCCCAATGCTTACCGGCCTGCTATATAAACCCTCACGGCCGGCGAGTCCTGCGTCACATTTTCCCCTCCCTCCCTGTAGCTTATCTCGTCTGCTTCTCCCACAATCGCCAATGGCACCGGTCCATCATCGTCGCTCAGCCACTCTGCCGTCATCAGAGCACGGTGATACGTCTCCAACGTATCTATAATTTTTGATTGTTCCATGCTATTATATATTCTGTTTTGGATGTTTAATGGGCTTAATTATACACTTTTATATTATTTTTGGGACTAACCTATTAACCGGAGGCCTAGCCCAAATTGCTGTTTTTGCCTATTTCAGTGTTTTGCAGAAAAAGAATATCAAAGGGAGTCCAAACGGAATGAAACCTTCGGGAACGTGATTTTCGGAACAAACGTGATCCAGAGGACTTGGAGTCCACGTCAAGCAATCAATGTGGAGAGCACGAGGCAGGGGGCACGCCTATCCCCCAGGTGCGCCCTCCACCCTCGTGGGGCCCATGTTGCTCCACCGACGTACTTCTTCCTCCTATATATACCTACATACCCCCAAACCATCAGAGGCATCCACGAAAACCTAGTTCCACCGCCGCAACCTTCTGTACTAGTGAGATCCCATCTTGGGGCCTTTTCCGGCGTCCTGCCGGAGGGGGCATTGATCACGGAGGGCTTCTACATCAACACCATAGCCTCTCCGATGATGTGTGAGTAGTTTACCTCAGACCTTCGGGTCCATAGTTATTAGCTAGATGGCTTCTTCTCTCTCTTTGGATCTCAATACAAAGTTCTCCTCGATTCTCTTGGAGATCTATTCAATGTAATCTTGTTTTGCGGTGTGTTTGTCGGGACCGATGAATTGTGGGTTTATGATCAAGATTATCTATGAACAATATTTGAATCTTCTCTGAATTCTTTTATGTATGATTGGTTATCTTTGCAAGTCTCTTTGAATTATCAGTTTGGTTTGTCCTACTAGATTGATCTTTCTTGCAATGGGAGAAGTGCTTAGCTTTGGGTTCAATCTTGCGGTGTCCTTTCCCAGTGACAGCAGGGGCAGCAAGGCACGTATTGTATTGCATCGAGGATAACAAGATGGGGTTTATATGATATTGCATGAGTTTATCCCTCTACATCATGTCATCATACTTTAAGCATTACTCTGTTCTTATGAACTTAATACTCTAGATGCATGCTAGATAGCGGTCGATGTGTGGAGTAATAGTAGTAGATGCAGGCAGGAGTCGGTCTACTTGTCACGGACGTGATGCCTATATACATGATCATACCTAGATATTCTCATAACTATGCTCAATTCTATCAATTGCTCGACAGTAATTTATTCACCCACCGTAATACTTATGCTCTTGAGAGAAGCCACTAGTGAAACCTATGGCCCCCGGGTCTATTCTCCATCATATTAATCTTCCAACACTTAGCTATTTCTATTGCCTTTTATTTTACTTTGCATCTTTATTTCTCTTTATCATAAAAATACGAAAAATATTATCTTATCATATCTATCAGGTCTCACTCTCGTAAGTGACCGTGAAGGGATTGACAGCCCCTTTATCGCGTTGATTGCGAATTACTTATTTGTATTGTGTAGGTGCGTGGGACTCGAGCGTAGCCTCCTACTGGATTGATACCTTGGTTCTCAAAAACTGAGGGAAATACTTACGCTACTTTACTGCATCACCCTTTCCTCTTCAAGGGAAAAACCAACGCAGTGCTCAAGAGGTAGCAAGAAGGATTTCTGGCGCCGTTGCCGGGGAGTCTACGCAAAAGTCAACATACCAAGTACCCATCACAAACTCTTATCCCTCGCATTACATTATTTGCCATTTGCCTCTCGTTTTCCTCTCCCCCACTTCACCCTTGTCGTTTTATTCGCCCTCTCTTTTTTGTTCGCCTCTTTCTCGCTCGCTTCTGTTTGCGTGTGTGTTGGATTGCTTGCTTGTCACGATGGCTCAAGATAATACTAAATTGTGTGACTTTACCAATACCAACAACAATGATTTTCCTAGCACTCTGATTGCTCCTCTTACCGATATTGAATCTTGTGAAATTAATGCTGCCTTGCTGAATCTTGTCATGAAAGATCAATTCGCCGGCCTTCCTAGTGAAGATGCCGCTACCCATCTAAATAGCTTCGTTGATTTGTGTGATATCCAAAAGAAGAAAGATGTGGACAATGATATTGTTAAATTGAAGCTATTTCCGTTTTCGCTTAGAGATCGTGCTAAAGCTTGGTTTTCGTCTTTGCCTAAAAATAGCATTGATTCATGGAATAAATGCAAAGATGCTTTTATCTCTAAGTATTTTCCTCCAGCTAAAATCATCTCTCTTAGAAACGATATCATGAATTTTAAGCAACTTGATCATGAACATGTTGCACAAGCTTGGGAGAGGATGAAATTAATGATACGTAATTGCCCTACACATGGTTTGAATCTTTGGATGATTATACAATTTTTTTATCCCGGATTGAATTTTGCTTCTAGAAATCTTTTAGATTCGGCCGCGGGAGGCACTTTTATGGAAATCACTTTAGGAGAAGCTATCGAACTCCTAGATAATATTATGGTTAATTATTCTCAATGGCATACTGAAAGATCTACTAGTAAAAAGGTACATGCGATAGAAGAAATTAATGTTTTGAGTGGAAAGATGGATGAACTTATGAAATTATTTGCTAATAAGAGTGTTTCTTCTGATCCTAATGATATGCCCTTGTCTACCTTGATTGAGAATAATAATGAATCTATGGATGTGAATTTTGTTGGTAGGAATAATTTTGGTAACAACGCTTATAGAGGAAACTTTAATCCTAGACCGTATCCTAGTAATTCCTCTAATAATTATGGTAATTCCTACAACAATTCTTATGGAAATTTTAATAAGTTGCCCTCTGATTTTGAAACTAGTGTTAAAGAATTTATGAAGTCGCAAAAGAATTTCAATGCTTTGCTTGAAGGAAATTGCCTAACATTGATGAATTGGCTAGGAACGTGGATAGAATTTCTCTTGATGTTGATTCTTTGAAACTTAGATCTATTCCACCTAAGCATGATATCAATGAGTCTCTCAAAGCCATGAGAATTTCCATTGATGAGTGTAAAGAAAGAACCGCTAGGATGCGTGCTAAAAAAGATTGCTTGGTGAAAGCGTGTTCTTCTTATTTTTATGAGAATAAAGATGAAGATCCAAAAGTTATTGATGAGTCCCCTATTAAATCTTTGTTTTGCAATATGAATCTTGATAATGATGGGACTGGATATGATCCACCTTTACCTAGAAGGCGTTCCAGAAATTCGGAGTTTTTAGATCTTGATCCAAAAATTTGGAGTTTTCTGGCGCCGTTGCCGGGGAGGCTTACGCAAGGACAAGTCAAGATTTGGACTCCCGACAACGAGCCATTTCTGGCGCCGTTGCCGGGGAGGTCTACGCAAAAGTCAACATACCATGTACCCATCACAAACCCTTATCTCCCGCATTACATTATTTGCCATTTGCCTCTCGTTTTCTCTCCCCCACTTCACCCTTGCCGTTTTATTCGCCCTCTCTTTTCCGTTTGCCTCTTTTTGCCTGTCTCTTGTTTGCTCGTGTGTTGGATTTCTTGTTTGTCACGATGGCTCAAGATAATACCAAATTATGTGACTTTATCAATACCAACAATAATGATTTCCTTAGCACTCTGATTGCTCCTCTTACCGATACTGAATCTTGTGAAATCAATGCTGCTTTGTTGAATCTTGCTATGAAAGATCAATTCGCCGGCCTTCCTAGTGAAGATGCCGCTAGTCATCTAAATAGCTTCGTTGATTTGTGTGATATGAAAAAGAAGAAAGATGTTGACAATGATATTGTTAAATTGAAGCTATTTCCTTTTTCGCTTAGAGATCGTGCTAAAGCTTGGTTTTCGTCTTTGCCTAAAAATAGTATTGATTCTCGGAATAAGTGCAAAGATGCTTTTATCTCTAAGTATTTTCCTCCCGCTAAGATTATCTCTCTTAGAAACGATATTATGAATTTTAAGCAACTTTATCATGAACATGTTGCACAAGCTTGGGAGAGGATGGAATTAATGATACGTAATTGCCCTACGCATGGTTTAAATTTGTGGACGATTATACAAATTTTTTATGCCGGATTGAATTTTGCTTCTAGAAATCTTTTAGATTTGGCCGCGGGAGGCACTTTTATGGAAATCACTTTAGGAGAAGCTACTAAACTCCTAGATAATATTATGGTTAATTATTCTCAATGGCACACTGAAAGATCTACTAATAAAAAAGTGCATGCGGTAGAAGAAATTAATGTTTTGAGTGAAAAGATGGATGAACTTATGAAATTGTTTGCTAGTAAGAGTGTTTCTTCTGATCCTAATGACATGCCTTTGTCTACTTTTATTGAGAGTAATAATGAATCTATGGATGTGAATTTTGTTGGTAGGAATAATTTTGGTAACAACGCGTATAGAGGAAACTTTAATCCTAGGCCTTATCCTAGCAATTCCTCTAATAATTATGGTAATTCCTACAACAATTCTTATGGAATCTTTAATAATATGCCCTCTGAATTTGAGACTAGTGTTAAGGAATTTATGAATTCGCAAAAGAATTTCAATGCCTTGCTTGAAGAAAAATTGCTTAAAGTTGATGAATTGGCTAGGAACGTTCATAGAATTTCTCTTGATGTTGATTCTTTGAAACAGAGATCTATTCCTCCTAAGCATGATATCAATGAGTCTCTCAAAGCCATGAGAATTTCCATTGATGAGTGCAAAGAAAGAACCGCTAGGATGCATGCTAAGAAAGATTGCTTTATGAAAGCGTGTTCTTCAAATTTCTATGAAAATAAAGATGAAGATCTAAAAGTTATTGATGTGTCCCCTATTAAATCTTTGTTTTGCAATATGAATCTTGATAATGATGGGACTGAATATGATCCACCTTTACCTAGAAGGCGTTCCAAAAATTCGAAGTTTTTAGATCTTGATGCAAAAATTGTTAAAAGTGGGATTGAAGAAATCAAAACATTAGATGTTAATGAACCCACTATTTTGGATTTCAAGGAATTTAATTATGATAATTGCTCTTTGATAGATTGTATTTCCTTGTTGCAATCCGTGCTAAATTCTCCACATGCTTATAGTCAAAGTAAAGCTTTTACTAAACATATCGTTGATGCTTTAATGCAATCTTATGAAGAAAAACTTGAGTCGGAAGTTTCTACCCCTAGAAAACTTTATGATGAGTGGGACCCTACTATTAAAATTAAAATTAAAGATCATGAATGCTTTGCTTTGTGTGATTTGGGTGCTAGTGTTTCCACGATTCCAAAAACTTTGTGTGATTTGTTAGGTTTCCG
The DNA here is from genome assembly GCF_018294505.1 of Triticum aestivum. Classification (NCBI taxonomy): domain Eukaryota; kingdom Viridiplantae; phylum Streptophyta; class Magnoliopsida; order Poales; family Poaceae; genus Triticum; species Triticum aestivum. The sequence continues at coordinate 81,540,846 of NC_057808.1, forward strand.
CGAATTTGATGATTGCTCTTTAAACTTACACCTTGCGGATTCCACTATCAAGAAACCTATGGGAGGAATTAATGATGTTCTTATTGTTGCAAATAGGAATTATGTGTCTGTAGATTTTATTGTTCTTGATATAGATTGCAATCCTTCATGTCCTATTATTCTTGGTAGACCTTTCCTTAGAACGATTGGTGCAATCATTGATATGAAGGAAGGAAATATTAGATTCCAATTTCCATTAAGGAAAGGCATGGAACACTTCCCTAGAAAGAAAATTAAATTTCCATATGAATCTATTTTGAGAGCCACCTATGGATGCCTACCAAAGATGGCAATACCAAGATCTATCCGTATTTTTATGCCTAGCTAGGGGCGTTAAATGATAGCGCTTGTTGGGAGGCAACCCAATTTTATTTTTAGTTTTTTGATTTTCGCTTCTGTTTAGGAATAAATCTTTGATCTAGCCTCTGGTTAGATTTGTTTTTATGTTTTAATTAGTGTTTGTGCCAAGTTAAACCTATAGGATCTTCTTGGATGATAGTTATTTGATCTTGCTGTAAATTCCAGAAACTTTCTGTTCACGAAAACAATTGTTAAAAATTACCAGAACGTGATATAATATTGATTCCAATTGCAGCAGATCAATAAACAAATTATTTAGGTCTTCCTATTTTGGCTGAATTTTTAGAGTTCCAGAAGTTTGCGTTAGTTACAGATTACTACAGACTGTTCTGTTTTTGACAGATTCTGTTTTTCGTGTGTTGTTTGCTTATTTTGATGAATCTATGGCTAGTAAAATAGTTTATAAACCATAGAGAAGTTGGAATACAGTAGGTTTAACACCAATATAAATAAAGAATGAGTTCAACACAGTACCTTGAAGTGGTGTTTTGTTTTCTTTCGCTAACGGAGCTCACGAGATTTTGTGTTAAGTTTTGTGTTGTGGAGTTTTAAAGTTTTGGGTAAAGATTTGATGGAGTATGGAACAAGCAGTGGCAAGATACTAAGATTGGGGATTCCCATGGCACTCCAAGATAATCTAAGGACACCAAAAAGCCAAAGCTTGGGGATGCCCCGGAAGGCATCCCCTCTTTCGTCCTCATCCATCGGTAAATTTACTTGGAGCTATATTTTTATTCACCACATGATATGTGTTTTGCTTGGAGAGTCTTGTATGATTTGAGTCTTTATTTGTTAGTTTGCCACAATCATCCTTGCTGTACACACCGTTTGAGAGAGACACACATGATTCAGAATTTGTTAGAATACTCTATGTGCTTCACTTATATTCTTTGAGCTATATAGTTTTGCTCTAGTGCTTCACTTATATCTTTTAGAGCACGGCGGTGGTTATATTTTATAGAAATTATTGAACTCTCATGCTTCACTTATATTATTTTGAGAGTCTTAAACAACATGGTAATTTTCTTTAATTGTGAAATTAATCTTCTATATTGAGTCTGTTAAATATCATGAGAAGTTAGATACTTGATAAGTGTTTTGAGATATAAAGGTGGTAATATTTGAGTGTGCTAGTTGAGTAATTGTGAAATTGAGAAATACTTGTGTTAAAGTTGGCAAGTCCCGTAGCATGCACGTATGGTAAAACTTGTGTAACAATTTTGACACATATGTGTTCTTTTATTGCTTTCCTTATGAGTGGCGGTCGGGGACGAGCGATGGTCTTTTCCTACCAATCTATCCCTTTAGGGGCATGCATAGTAGTACTTTGCTTCGAGGGCTAATAAACTTTTGGAATAAGTATATGAGTTCTTTATGACTAATGTGAGTCCATGGATTATACGCACTCTCAACCCTCCACAATTTTCTAGCCTCTACGGTACCGCGCATTGCCCTTTCTCACATTGAGAGTTGGTGCAAACTTCACCGGTGCATCCAAACCCCGTGATATGATACGCTCTATCACACATAAGCCTCCTTATATCTTCCTCAAAACAGCCACCATACCTACCTATTATGGCATTTCCATAGCCATTCCGGGATATATTGCCATGCAACTTTCCACCGTTCCGTTTATCATGACACGTTTCATCATTGTCATATTGCTTTGCATGATCATGTAGTTGACATCGTATTTTGTGGCAAAGCCACTATTCATAATTTTTTCATACATGTCACTCTTGATTCATTGCATATCCCGGTACACCGCCAGAGGCATTCACATAGAGTCATATCTTGTTCTAAGTATGAGTTGTAATTGTTGAGTTGTAAGTAATAAAAGTGTGATGATCATCATTATTAGAGCATTGTCCCATGTCAGGAAAGGATGATGGAGACTATGATTCCCCCACAAGTCGGGATGAGATTCTGGATTAAAAAAAAGAGGCCAAAGAAAAAAAAGAGAAGGCCCAAACAAAAAAAATATAAATGAGAGAAAAAGAGAGAAGGGACAATGCTACTATCCTTTTCCACACTTGTGCTTCAAAGTAGCACCATGATTTTTATGATAGAGAGTCTCCTATGTTGTCACTTTCATATACTAGTGGGAATTTTCATTATAGAACTTGGCTTGTATATTCCAATGATGGGCTTCCTCAAAATGCCCTAGGTCTTCGTGAGCAAGCAAGTTGGATGCACACCCACTTAGTTTCTTTTGTTGAGCTTTCACATATTTATAGCTCTAGTGCATTCGTTGCATGGCAATCCCTACTCCTCTCATTGACATCAATTGATGGGCATCTCCATAGCCTATTGATTAGCCACGTCGATGTGAGACTTTCTACCTTTTTGTCTTCTCTCATAACCCCCACCATTATACTTTACTCCACCCATAGTGATATATCCATGGCTTGCACTCATGTATTGCGTAAGAGTTGAAAAGGTTGAAGCGCGTTAAAAGTATGAACCAATTTCTCAGCCTGTCATCGGGGTTATGCATGATGAGAACGTTTGTGTGACAATATTGAAACATAGCCTAACTATATGATTTTGTAGGGATAAGCTTTCTTTGGCTATGTTATTTTGATAAGACATAATTGCTTGGTTAGCATGTTTGAAGTATTATTGTTTTTATGTCAACATTAAACTTTTATCTTGAATCTTTCGGACCTAAATATTCATGCCACAATAAAAAGGATTACATTAAGAAGTATGCCAAGAAGCATTCCACATCAAAAATTCTATTTTTATCATTTACCTACTCGAGGACGAGCAGGAATTAAGCTTGGGGATGCTTGATACGTCTCCAACGTATCTATAATTTTTTATTGTTCCATGCTATTATATATTCTGTTTTGGATGTTTAATGGGCTTAATTATACACTTTTATATTATTTTTGGGACTAACCTATTAACCGGAGGCCCAGCCCAAATTGCTGTTTTTGCCTATTTCAGTGTTTCGCAGAAAAAGAATATCAAAGGGAGTCCAAACGGAATGAAACCTTCGGGAACGTGATTTTCGGAACAAACGTGATCCAGAGGACTTGGAGTCCACGTCAAGAAATCAACGTGGAGAGCACGAGGCAGGGGGCACGCCTACCCCCCAGGTGCGCCCTCCACCCTCGTGGGGCCCATGTTGCTCCACCGACGTACTTCTTCCTCCTATATATACCTACATACCCCCAAACCATCAGAGGCATCCACGAAAACCTAGTTCCACCGCCGCACCCTTCTGTACTAGTGAGATCCCATCTTGGGGCCTTTTCCGGCGTCCTGCCGGAGGGGGCATTGATCACGGAGGGCTTCTACATCAACACCATAGCCTCTCCGATGATGTGTGAGTAGTTTACCTCAGACCTTCGGATCCATAGTTATTAGCTAGATGGCTTCTTCTCTCTCTTTGGATCTCAATACAAAGTTCTCCTCGATTCTCTTGGAGATCTATTCAATGTAATCTTGTTTTGCGGTGTGTTTGTCGGGACCGATGAATTGTGGGTTTATGATCAAGATTATCTATGAACAATATTTGAAGCTTCTCTGAATTCTTTTATGTATGATTGGTCATCTTTGCAAGTCTCTTTGAATTATCAGTTTGGTTTGGCCTACTAGATTGATCTTTCTTGCAATGGGAGAAGTGCTTAGCTTTGGGTTCAATCTTGCGGTGTCCTTTCCTAGTGACAGCAGGGGCAGCAAGGCACGTATTGTATTGTTGCCATCGAGGATAACAAGATGGGGTTTATATCACATTGCATGAGTTTATCCCTCTACATCATGTCATCATACTTAAAGCATTACTCTGTTCTTATGAACTTAATACTCTAGATGCATGCTGGATAGTGGTCGATGTGTGGAGTAATAGTAGTAGATGCAGGCAGGAGTCGGTCTACTTGTCACGGACGTGATGCCTATATACATGATCATACCTAGATATTCTCATAACTATGCTCAATTCTATCAATTGCTCGACAATAATTTGTTCACCCACCGTAATACTTATCCTCTTGAGAGAAGCCACTAGTGAAACCTATGGCCCCCGGGTCTATTCTCCATCATATTAATCTGCCAGCACTTAGCTATTTCTATTGCCTTTTATTTTACTTTGCATCTTTATTTCTCTTTATCTTAAAAATACCAAAAATATTATCTTATCATATCTATCAGATCTCACTCTCGTAAGTGACCGTGAAGGGATTGACAACCCCTTTATTGCGTTGGTTGCGAGGTTCTTATTTGTTTTGTGTAGGTGCGTGGGACTCGAGCGTAGCCTCCTACTGGATTGATACCTTGGTTCTCAAAAACTGAGGGAAATACTTACGCTACTTTACTGCATCACCCTTTCCTCTTCAAGGGAAAAACCAACGCAGTGCTCAAGAGGTAGCAGACAGCTCCAGTTGGGAGGCTACACCGGGCAGCGGCGCAGTCCCCGGCGTAGTGTAGTGCGCGTGGCGTCCCTGTTGGGTGTGCGTGGAACACCCATCACACGCTCCATCGCCGCTGCCTGTCGGCAGCTGCTGCCGGCCGCCGTTGCTGCCACACCACCATCAAAAGCCAGGGCCATCGCCCGCTCCGCCGCCGCGTCCCGAAGGCGGGAGGTGGCCGTCGTGGCCGCCACCCCATTGCGGCCACCGTGGCCATCACCTGCTCCGCCACCGCGCCCCGAAGGCGGGAAGTGGTGGTCGCGGCCGCCACCCATCGTCGGCCGCCCTAGCCACCAGCCAACCGTCCACCGTCGTGGTCATCACCCTCTTCGCCACCGCCGCCCGAAGACGGGAGGCGGAGGTGGATGCCCGCACGTGCGTCAACGACCTTGCGCGGTACACCAAGTTCCTGCGGGAGGAGGAGGAGTGCCACGTCGAGCATGCAAAGATCCTTACCGCCGCCGTGGCCGCGGCACATGCCGCCTCAGAGGCGAGGAATTAGGAGATCTACAAGGAGAACCACTGCTTCGAGAGGGGTCGTTTGGAGCGGCAGAGGGCGTTCGAGGTGAGCATCGCTGAAGGTGTAGCAGCGGTAGGCACCGCATTGCAGTTGTCCAGCTCGTCAATAGGCTCCTCCTCCTCTGCCTCTTACTGAGCATGCTCGACAGAGGAGAGGCTGCCGGAAGTGGTACAACACCCCTCCGTAGTAGTAGTATTTAGGGGCTATTTTGTTCAGTTCATCTGACTATAGATGTTACGTACTTAAAATTAGCTAGTATATAAAGTAGAACTAGCTATTTCAGTACGTGGTCAAGTTGAACTGTTTGTATAAAGAACAACTACTTAATCTATGAATGAAATCTATGCTTAATTACTGAATTTTAGTTGCAAAAATTAGATACTGCTAGTGATTTTTAGCTTCATATTTTGACAAATCGCAGTGTTACAAGGTTGACAAATGGCAATGTTACTAGATCAACAAATGTCAATCTTTCCAGTTTGACAAATGGCAACATACCCAATATGACAGATGCAAATCTTACCAAATTGTTTGTAAGTTGTTGCACACGGGTCATCCAAAAGAATCTTTTGCGTTGAAGAGATGCACAAATCCTGCTCTCACTTTGCATACGGGTGTTCTATCTAAAATGTTTGCGATCAAGAGCTGCACAAATCCTGCTTGGCACATTTTCCCTTGGCTTCCTGAGGAAGCTGTCGGTTTGCATACGGGTGTTCTAACTGAAACGTTTGCGATGAGTGTTTTATATTTAAAAACCATTGGCATTTTTTTCAAAATAAAATCATTTGATAAGTCTGTACATTAAGAGAGAAAAACGCAAGTTCGCTCAAACCATATCTTTCATTCAGTCATACTGCGAATTTATATTCAAATGATCAAGATATATTATTAAACCCAAGAAAAACAACCATTTCCGGCGGCGGCGGAGGCGGTGTGCCGCATCGTCGTTGTCGTTGTCGTCCTCCGGGATGCCGTTGTTGAAGTCTTCAATGCAGCACATAATGTTCTTCACTTGTAAATCAAACATCATGTCGTCGCGCGATCGACGGGAGGGACGCCATTGTTGAAGTCTTCAATGCAGCACATAATGTTCCTCACTTGTAAATCAAACATCATGTCATCGAGCGATCGACGGGAGGGGCGCGGGAGGACGGCAGCTGACAACGCTGAGAGGTAGCGGTCGACAGCGGCGTCCCATGCCGCTGAGGGGGGCGCGCGCACGGGCACGGGCGCGGCGGGTGCAGCCAAACGCACGGGGACTGGTGGCGCGGTGGGTGGAGGGGCGCACATGGGCACGGGCACAGGCACTGGCGGTGGCATGTACACGAGCTCGCGCGGGTCCGCGGAGACCTCGCTGACGCCCACGACTTCCAGCTCTGCGATAGTGCTTGGCCACCAGCCCGTCAATGCTACAGGGATGGTCGTTGGCGCGGGCGCGGGGATGGGAGCTGGGACGAGAGTGGGGGCTGGAACCGCCGTGGCCAGCTCGTTCTGGGCCATGTCCATGAGGCCCCATTCCTCCTTATTTTCTATCTCCTCCGGCTCAGAGTCGACTTCACCAAACTTGAAGACTAGTGGCAGATGATCCTTCTGCACCATGGTGTTGCTGGAGGTCGGCGAGAGGGAGGGGAATGGGAGGCGAACAGTAAGGCCGCCCGTATTAAGCAGTAGCTCGGCCGCATGGAGAGGAAGGCGGGCGGCCATGGGAGTCAAAGGGCTTGCTTCCCAGTGAGCTTGCGCAGCGTATAGCCCGCACGCTTCCCGGTGAGCCTGCGCATTGGAGGACAGCTTGCACGTCTCTCGGTCAGCCTGCGCACCGGACTGCTGGCACGCCTCCCGTTTAGTCAAGCAGCTGTCCGTACGGCACCTCCTATAGCCATTAAAATGAAGACACGTGGCGTCACGTGAATGGTTAACATAACGCACACGATTTGAATTAAACAAACGTTTGCGACGCTAGAGTGGCAGCTATTTGTTTCAAAATGCCTTTGTTGGCTGTTATTCGGCCTTCTCTCAAAATGGACATGAAAAATACCACAGCATGTCGGGTGCCATTCCATGATAGCATGCCAAGTTTCATGAATTTCAGATGACTTTTGAATTTACTAGAATTTAAAAACAAAGTATCTCAACGTTTTGTGGGGTGCCATTCCATGATAGCATGCCAAGTTTCATTCCCATTTCTTGCATGGGACCTAAGCATGCACCCAAAGACAACGATTTGATTTTTCAACCAATTTATATGCACTGGAGCATGTGCATGTAGTTCAAATTTGAATTATGCACATAAATGCATTGAAAACTCAATTAATGCCTAAAAATGTCCAAACGAACCCGAAAAAATCCTAAAAATTGACACAACACTCCCGTTGTTCTATGTTGACACGAGAAATTTTTTGAAAGCAATAAGAGGCAATGGATATCGTTTTGTCCCCAAAGGTGGGACGTTCCCTACTGAAACCATGATGCTTGTTGTGAGAAGCTCTGGTTTGTGAGAAGCATATACCCAAGCCTGCCCCAAATGGGATAAAAAATTTACCATGACATGTTGATGCCACTCCATGATAGCATGCCAAGTTTCATGAATTTCAGACGAGTTTTGGATTTACTAGAATTTAAAAACCAGGTATCTCAATGTTTGCGGCGGAGTGACGATGGCAGGGTGTTTGACATTGATTCCTATTTCTTGCATGGGACATAAGCATGCAACCAAGGACACATATTTGAATTTTTAACCAATTTATATGCATTAGAGCATGTGCATGTAGTTCAAATTTGAATTATGCACATAAATGCATTGAAAACTCAATTAATGCATAAAAATGTCCAAACGAACCCCGAAAAATCCCAACAATTTACACAACACTCCTGTTGTTCTATGTTGACACGAGAAATTTTTTGAAAGCAATAAGAGGCAATGGATATCATTTCGTCCCCAAAGGTGGGACGTTCCATACCGAAACCATCATGCTTGTTGTGAGAAGCTCTGGTTTGTGAGAAGCATATACCCAAACCTGCTCCAAATGGGACAAAATTTTTACCACGGCATGTTGATGCCGCTCCATGATAGCATGCCAAGTTTCATGAATTTCAGACGAGTTTTGGATTTACTAGAATTTAAAAATCAGGTATCTCAATGTTTGCGGCCGAGTGACGGTGGCATGGTGTTCGACATTCATTCCCATTTCTTGCATGGGACCTAAGCATGCAACCAAGGACACAGATTTGAATTTTCAACCAATTTATATGCATTAGAGCATGTCCCTGTAGTTTAAATTTGAATTATGCGCATAAATGCATTGAAAACTCAATTAATGCATAAAAATGTCCAAACGAACGCCGAAAAATCCCAAAAATTTACACAACACTCCTGTTGTTCTATGTTGACACGAGAAGTGTTTTGAAAGCAATAAGAGGCAATGGATATCGTTTCGTCCCCAAAGGTGGGACGTTCCCTACCGAAACCATCAGGCTTGTTGTGAGAAGCTCTGGTTTGTGAGAAGCTTATCCCCAAACCTGCCCCAAATGGGACAAAAAATTTACCGCGACATGTTGATACCGCTCCATGATAGCATGCCAAGTTTCATGAATTTCAGAATAGCTTTGGATTTAATGGAATTTAAAAACCAGGCATCTCAATGTTTGCGACCGAGTGACGGTTGCAGGGCGTTTGACATTCATTCCCATTTCTTGCATGGGACCTAAGCATGCAACCAAGGACACATATTTGAATTTTAAACAAATTTATATGCATTAGAGCTTGTGCCTGTAGTTCATATTTGAATTATGCACATGAATGCATAGAAAACTCAGTTAATGTATAAAAATATCCAAGCGAACCCCGAAAAATCCCAAAAATTGACACAACACTCCTGTTGTTCTTTGTTGACACTAGGAAAAAATTGAAATCGAGAAGAGGCAATGGATATCGTTTTGTCCAGAAAGGTGAAACGTGTTGGGGAACGTAGTAATTTCAAAAAAAAAATCCTACGCACACGCAAGATCATGGTGATGCATAGCAACAAGAGGGGAGAGTGTCATCCATGTACCCTCGTAGACCGTAAGCGGAAGCGTTATGACAACGCGGTTGGTGTAGTCGTACGTCTTCACGATCCGACCGATCCAAGTACCAAACGCACGACACCTCTGAGTTCAGCACATGTTCAGCTCGGTGACGTCCCACGAACCCCGATCCAGCAGAGCTTCGAGGGAGAGTTCCGTCAGCACGACGGCATGATGACGGTGATGATGATGCTACCGACACAGGGCTTCGCCTAAGCACCCCTACGATATGACCGAGGTGGATTATGGTGGAGGGGGCACCGCACACGGCTAAACGATCAACTGGTCAACTTGTGTGTCTTGGGGTGCCCCCTGCCCCCGTATATAAAGGAGCAAGGGGGGAGGCCGGCCGGCCCTAGCAGGGCGCGCCAAGAGGAGGAGTCCTCCTCCTAGTGGGGGTAGGACTCCCCTTTCCTAGTCCCACTAGGAGGGGGAAGGAAGGAGTGGGAGAGGGGGAAGGCAAGGGGGCGCCCCCTTCCTTGTCCTATTCGGACTCAAGGGGAGGGGGTGCGCAGCCTGCCCTGACTGGCCCCTCTCTCTCTCCACGAGGGCCCAACAAGGCCCATTAACCCCCGGGTGGTTCCGGTAGCCCCCCCCCGGCACTCCGGTAAAATCCCGATTTCACCCGGAACTATTCCGATGTCTAAATATAGGCTTCCAATATATCAATCTTTATGTCTCCACCATTATGAGACTCCTCGTCATGTCCGTGATCATATCCGGGACTCCAAACTACCTTCGGTACATCAAAACACATAAACTCATATTACCGATCATCACCGAACGTTAAGCGTGCGGACCCTACGGGTTCGAGAACTATGTAGACATGACCGAGACTCGTTTCCGGTCAATAACCAATAGCAGAACCTGGATGCTCATATTAGCTCCTACATATTCTACGAAGATCTTTATCGGTCAAACCGCATAACAACATACGTTGTTCCCTTCATCATCGGTATGTTACTTGCCCGAGATTCGATCGTCGGTATCTCAATACCTAGTTCAATCTCGTTACCAGCAAGTCTCTTTACTCGTTCCGTAATACATCATCCCGCAACTAAATCATTAGTTGCATTGCTTGCAAGGCTTATAATGATGTGCATTACCGAGAGGGCCCAGAGATACCTCTCCGACAATCGGAGTGACAAATCCTAATCTCGATCTATGCCAACCCAACAAGTACCTTCGGAGACACCTGTAGAGCACCTTTCTAATCACCCAGTTACGTTGTGACGTTTGGTAGCACACAAAGTGTTCCTCCGGTATTTGGGAGTTGCATAATCTCATAGTCATAGGAACATGTATAAGTCATGAAGAAAGCAATAGCAATATACTAAACGATCAAATGCTAAGCTAACAGAATGGGTCAAGTCAATCACATCATTCTCTAATGATGTGATCCCGTTAATCAAATGACAACTCATGTCTATGGCTAGGAAACTTAACCATCATTGATTCAACGAGCTAGTCAAGTAGAGGCATACTAGTGACACTTAGTTTGTCTATATATTCACACATGTACTAAGTTTCTGGTTAATATAATTCTAGCATGAATAATAAACATTTATCATGATATAAGGAAATATAAATAACAACTTTATTATTTCCTCTAGGGCATATTTCCTTCAGTCTCCCACTTGCACTAGAGTCAATAATCTAGATTATATAGTAATGATTCTAACACCCATGGAGTCTTGGTGCTGATCATGTTTTGCTCGTGAGAGAGGCTTAGTCAACGAGTCTGCAACATTCAGATCCGTATGTATCTTGCAAATCTCTATGTTTCCCTCCTTGACTTGGTCGCAGATGGAATTGAAGCATCTCTTGATGTGCTTGGTTCTCTTGTGAAATCTGGATTCCTTTGCCAAGGCAATTGCACCAGTATTGTCACAAAAGATTTTCATTGGACCTGGTTTCTTGGTATGACACCTAGATCGGATATGAACTCCTTCATCCAAACTCCTTCATTTGCTGCTTCCGAAGCAGCTATGTACTCCGCTTCACACGTAGATCCCGCCACGACGCTTTGCTTAGAACTGCACCAACTGACAGCTCCACCGTTCAATATAAATACGTATCCGATTTGTGACTTAGAGTCATCCGGATCAGTGTCAAAGCTTGCATCAACATAACCATTTACGACGAGCTCTTTGTCACCTCCATAAACGAGAAACATATCCTTAGTCCTTTTCAGGTATTTCAGGATGTTCTTGACCGCTATCCAGTGATCCACTCCTGGATTACTTTCGCACCTCCCTGCTAAGCTAATAGCAAGGCACACATCAGGTCTGGTACACAGCATTGCATACATGATAGATCCTATGGTTGAAGCATAGGGAACATCTTTCATTTTCTCTCTATCTTCTTCAGTGGTCGGGCATTGAGTCTGACTCAACTTCACAACTTGTAACACAGGCAAGAACCCTTTCTTTGCTTGATCCATTTTGAACTTCTTCAAAACTTTATCAAGGTATGTGCTTTGTGAAAGTCCAATTAAGCATCTTGATCTATCTCTATAGATCTTGATGCCTGATATATAAGCAGCTTCATCGAGGTCTTTCATTGAAAAACTCTTATTCAAGTATCCTTTTATGCTATCCAGAAATTCTATATCATTTCCAATCAACAATATGTCATCCACATATAATATTAGAAATGCTACAGAGCTCCCACTCACTTTCTTGTAAATACAGGCTTCTCCAAAAGTCTGTATAAAACCATATGCTTTGATCACACTATCAAAACGTTTATTCCAACTCCGAGATGCTTGCACCAGTCCATAGATGGATCGCTGGAGCTTGCACACTTTGTTAGCATCCTTTGGATCGATAAAACCTTCAGGTTGCATCATATACAACTCTTCTTCCAGAAATCCATTCAGGAATGCAGCCTTTACATCCATTTGCCAAATTTCATAATCATAAAATGAGGCAATTGCTAATATGATTCGAACGGACTTAAGCATCGCTACGAGTGAGAAAGTTTCATCGTAGTCAACTCCTTGAACTTGTCGAAAACCTTTCGCAACAAGTCGAGCTTTGTAGACAGTAAAATTATCGTCAGCGTCAATCTTCTTCTTGAAGATCCATTTATTCTCGATGGCTTGCCGATCATCGAGAAAGTCAACCAAAGTCCACACTTTGTTCTCATACATGGATCCCATCTCAGATTTCATGGCCTCAAGCCATTTTGCAGAATCTGGGCTCATCATCGCTTCCTCATAGTTCGTAGGTTCGTCATGGTCAAGTAACATGACCTCTAGAATAGGATTACCGTACCACTCTGGTGCGGATCTTACTCTGGTTGACCTACGAGGTTCAGCAGTAACTTGATCTGAAGTTACATGATCATCATCATTAGCTTCCTCACTAATTGGTGTAGGAGTCACAGGAACATATTTCTGTGATGAACTACTTTCCAATAAGGGAGCAGGTACAGTTACCTCATCAAGTTCTACTTTCCTCCCACTCACTTCTTTCGAGAGAAACTCCTTCTCTAGAAAGGATCCATTCTTAGCAACGAATGTCTTGCTTTCGGATCTGTGATAGAAGGTATACCCAAAAGTCTCCTTTGGGTATCCTATGAAGACACATTTCTCCGATTTGGGTTCGAGCTTATCAGGTTGAAGCTTTTTCACATAAGCATCGCAGCCCCAAACTTTAAGAAACGACAACTTTGGTTTCTTGCCAAACCACAGTTCATAAGGCGTCGTCTCAACGGATTTAGATGGTGCCCTATTTAACGTGAATGCAGCCGTCTCTAAAGCATAACCCCAAAACGATAGCGGTAAATCAGTAAGAGACGTAGATCGCACCATATCTACTAAAGTACGATTACGACGTTCGGATACACCATTACGCTGTGGTGTTCCGGGTGGCGTGAGTTGCGAAACTATTCCGCATTGTTTCAAATGAAGACCAAACTCGTAACTCAAATATTCTCCTCCACGATCAGATCGTAAAAACTTTATTTTCTTGTTATGATGATTTTCTACTTCACTCTGAATTTTTTTGAACTTTTCAAATGTTTTAGACTTATGTTTCATTAAGTAGATATACCCATATCTGCTCAAATCATCTGTGAAGGTGAGAAAATAACGATACCCGCCGCGAGCCTTAACATTCATCGGACCAGATACATCTGTATGTATGATTTCCAAAAAATCTGTTGCTCGCTCCATAGTTCCGGAGAACGGCATTTTAGTCATCTTGCCCATAAGGCATGGTTCGCAAGTACCAAGTGATTCGTAATCAAGTGATTCCAAAAGTACATCAGAATGGAGTTTCTTCATGCACTTTACACCAATATGACCTAAACGGCAGTGCCACAAATAAGTTGCACTATCATTATCAACTCTGAATCTTTTAGCTTCAATATTATGAATATGTGTATCACTACTAACGACATTCATCAAAAATAGACCACTCTTCAAGGGTGCATGGCCATAAAAGATAGTACTCATATAAATAGAACAACCATTATTCTTAGATTTAAATGAATAACCGTCTCACATCAAACAAGATCCAGATATAATGTTCATGCTCAATGCTGGCACCAAATAACAATTATTCAGGTCTAAAACTAATCCCAAAGGTAGATGTAGAGGTAGCGTGCCGACCGCGATCACATCGACTTTGGAACCATTTCCCACGCGCATGGTCACCTCGTCATTAGCCAATCTTCGCTTAATCCGTAGTCCCTGTTTCAAGTAGCAAATATTAGCAACAGAACCAGAATCAAATACACAGGTGCTACTGCGAGCATTAGTAAGGTACACATCAATAACATGTATATCACATATACCTTTGTTCACCTTTCCATCCTTCTTATCCGCCAAATACTTGGGGCAGTTCCGCTTCCAGTGACCAGTCCCTTTGCAGTAGAAGCACTCAGTCTCAGGCTTAGGTCCAGACTTGGGCTTCTTCACTTGAGTAGCAACTTGCTTGCCGTTCTTCTTGAAGTTCCCCTTCTTCCCTTTACCCTTTTTCTTGAAACTGGTGGTCTTGTTGACCATCAACACTTGATGCTCCTTCTTGATTTCTACCTTCGCAGCCTTTAGCATCGCGAAGAGCTCGGGAATTGTCTTATCCATGCCTTGCATATTATAGTTCATCACGAAGCTCTTGTAGCTTGGTGGCAGTGATTGAAGAATTCTGTCAATGACACTATCATCCGGAAGATTAACTCCCAGTTGAATCAAGTGATTGTTATACCCAGACATTTTGAGTATATGCTCACTGACAGAACTATTCTCCTCCATCTTGCAGCTGTAGAACTTATTGGAGACTTCATATCTCTCAATCCGGGCATTTGCTTGAAATATTAACTTCAACTCCTGGAACATCTCATATGCTCCATGACGTTCAAAACGTCGTTGAAGTCCCGGTTCTAAGCCGTAAAGCATGGCACACTGAACTATCGAGTAGTCATCAGCTTTGCTCTGCCAGCCGTTCATAACATCTGGCGTTGCTCCTGTAGCGGGTTTGGCACCTAGCGGTGCTTCCCGGAGGTAATTCTTCTGTGCAGTAATGAGGACAATCCTCAAGTTACGGACCCAGTCTGTGTAATTGCTACCATCATCTTTCAACTTTGCTTTCTCAAGGAACGCATTAAAATTCAATGGAACAACAACATGGGCCATCTATCTACAACAACATAGACATGCAAAATACTATCAGGTACTAAGTTCATGATAAATTAAAGTTCAATTGATCATATTGCTTAAGAACTCCCACTTAGACAGACATCCCTCTAATCATCTAAGTGATCACATGATCCATATCAACTAAACCATGTCCGATCATCACGTGAGATGGAGTAGTTTTCAATGGTGAACATCACTATGTTGATCATATCTACTATATGATTCACGCTCGACCTTTCGGTCTCAGTGTTCCGAGGCCATATCTGCATATGCTAGGCTCGTCAAGTTTAACCCGAGTATTCTGCGTGAGCAAAACTGGCTTGCACCCGTTGTATGTGAACGTAGAGCTTATCACACCCGATCATCACGTGGTGTCTCGGCATGACGAACTTTCGCAACGGTGCGTACTCAGGGAGAACACTTATACCTTGAAATTTAGTGAGAGATCATCTTATAATGCTATCGTTGATCTAAGCAAAATAAGATGCATAAAAGATAAACATCACATTCAATCAATATAAGTGATATGATATGGCCGTCATCATCTTGTGCCTTTGATCTCCATCTCCAAAGCACCGTCATGATCACCATCGTCACCGGCGCGACACCCTTGATCTCCATCGTAGCATCGTTGTCATCTCGCCAACTATTGCTTCTACGACTATCGCTACCGCTTAGTAATAAAGTAAAGCAATTACATGGCGATTGCATTTCATACAATAAAGCGACAACCATATGGCTCCTGCCAGTTGCCGATAACTCGGTTACAAAACATGATCTTCTCATACAATAAAATTTAGCATCATGTCTTGACCATATCACATCACAGCATGCCCTGCAAAAACAAGTTAGACGTCCTCTACGTTGTTGTTTCAAGTTTTACGTGGCTGCTATGGGCTGAGCAAGAACCATTCTTACCTATGCATCAAAACCACAATGATACTTCGTCAAGTATGTGTTGTTTTAAAATTCACAAGGACCGGGCGTAGCCACACTCGATTCAACTAAAGATGGAGAAACTAACACCCGCCAGCCACCTGTGTGCAAAGCACATCGGTAGAACCAGTCTCGCGTAAGCGTACGCGTAATGTCAGTCCGGGCCGCTTCATCCAACAATACCGCCGAATCAAAGTATGACATCCTGGTAAGCAGTATGACTTGTATCACCCACAACTCACTTGTGTTCTACTCGTGCATATAACATCTACGCATAAACCTGGCTCTGATACCACTATTGGGGAACATAGTAATTTCAAAAAAATTCCTACGCACACGCAAGATCATGGTGATGCATAGCAACGAGAGGGGAGAGTGTCGTCCACGTCCCTCATAGACCGTAAGTGGAAGCGTTATGAGAACGCGGTTGATGTAGTCGTACGTCTTCATGATCTGACCGATCCAAGTACCGAACGCACGACATCTCCGAGTTCAGCACACGTTCAGCTCGGTGACGTCCCACGAACTCCGATCCAGCAGAGCTTCGAGGGAGAGTACCGTCAGCACGACGGCATGATGACGGTGATGATGATGCTACCGACGCAGGGCTTCGCCTAAGCACCGCTACGATATGATCGAGGTGGATTATGGTGGAGGGGGGCACCGCACACGGCTAAAAGATCAACTGATCAACTTGTGTGTCTTGGGGTGCCCCCTGCCCCCGTATATAAAGGAGCAAGGGGGAGGCCGGCCGGCCCTAGCAGGGCGCGCCAAGAGGAGGAGTCCTCCTCCTAGTGGGAGTAGGACTCCCCTTTCCTAGTTCCACTAGGAGGGGGAAGGAAGGAGTGGGAGAGGGGGAAGGCAAGGGGGGCGCCGCCCCGCCTTCCTTGTCCTATTCGGACTCAAGGGGGGGGGGCGCGGCCTGCCCTAGCCGGCCCCTCTCTCTCTCCACTAGGGCCCAACAAGGCCCATTAACCCTCGGGGGGTTCCGGTAACCCCCCCGGCACTCCGGTAAAATCCCGATTTCACCCGGAACTATTCCGATGTCTAAATATAGGCTTCCAATATATCAATCTTTATGTCTCGACCATTTCGAGACTCCTCGTCATGTCCGTGATCATATCCGGGACTCCGAACTACCTTCGGTACATCAAAACGCATAAACTCATATTATCGATCATCACCGAACGTTAAGCGTGCGGACCCTACGGGTTCGAGAACTATGTAGACATGACCGAGACTCGTTTCCGGTCAATAACCAATAGCGGAACCTAGATGCTCTTATTGTATCCTACATATTCTACGAAGATCTTTATCGGTCAAACCGCATAACAACATACGTTGTTCCCTTTGTCATCGGTATGTTACTTGCCCGAGATTCGATCATCGGTATCTCAATACCTAGTTCAATCTCGTTACTGGCAAGTCTCTTTACTCGTTCCATAATACATCATCCCGCAAGTAACTCATTAGTTGCATTGCTTGCAAGGCTTATAATGACGTGCATTACCGATAGGGCCCAGAGATACCTCTCCGATAATCGGAGTGACAAATCCTAATCTCGATCTATGCCAACCCAACAAGTACCTTCGGAGACACCTGTGGAGCACCTTTATAATCACCCAGTTA
This sequence comes from Triticum aestivum, assembly GCF_018294505.1. NCBI lineage: Eukaryota > Viridiplantae > Streptophyta > Magnoliopsida > Poales > Poaceae > Triticum > Triticum aestivum. The sequence continues at coordinate 81,558,451 of NC_057808.1, forward strand.
CGTTGTGACGTTTGGTAGCACACAAAGTGTTCCTCCGGTATTTGGGAGTTGCATAATCTCATAGTCATAGGAACATGTATAAGTCATGAAGAAAGCAATAGCAATATACTAAACGATCAAATGCTAAGCTAACGGAATGGGTCAAGTCAATCACATCATTCTCTAATGATGTGATCCCGTTAATCAAATGACAACTCATGTGTATGGCTAGGAAACTTAACCATCATTGATTCAATGAGCTAGTCAAGTAGAGGCATACTAGTGACACTTAGTTTGTCTATATATTCACACATGTACTAAGTTTCCGGTTAATACAATTCTAGCATGAATAATAAACATTTATCATGATATAAGGAAATATAAATAACAACTTTATTATTGCCTCTAGGGCATATTTCCTTCAAAACGTTCCCTATCGAAACCATCAGGCTTGTTGTGAGAAGCTCTGGTTTGTGAGAAGCATATCCCCAAACCTGCCCCAAATGGGAATTTTTTTTACCATGGCATGTTGATTCCGCTCCATGATAGCATGCCAAGTTTCATGAATTTCAGACGAGCTTTGGATTTACTAGAATTGAAAACCAGGTATCTCAATGTTTGCGGTCGAGTGACGGTGGTAGGGTGTTTGACATTCATTTCCATTTCTTGCATGGGACCTAAGCATGCAACCAAGGACACATATTTGAATTTTCAAATAATTTATATGCATTAGAGCATGTGCCTGTAGTTCAAATTTGAATTATGCACATGAATGCATAGAAAACTCAGTAATGTATAAAAATGTCCAAGCGAACCCCGAAAAATCCTAAAAATTGACACAACACTCCTGTTGTTCTATGTTGACACTATGAAAAAAATTGAAATCGAGAAGAGGCCACGGATATCGTTTCGTCCAGAAAGGTGAAACGTTCCCTACCGAAACCATCACACTTGTTGTGAGAAGCTGTGGTTTGCGAGAAGCTTATACCAAACCTGCCCCAAATGGGACAAAGAATTTACCACGGCATGTTGATGCCGCTCCATGATAGCATGCCAAGTTTCATGAATTTCGGAAAACTTTTGGATTTACTAGAATTACAAAAGCAAGTACATCAATGTCTGCCGGAGAGCCATGGTGCCGTGGTGTTCGAAATTCATACCCATTTCTTGCATGGGACATAAGCATAAACCCATGGAGACATATATGATTTTACAACCCATGTTGGTGCACCGGAACATGTGCATGTAGTTTAATTTTGAATTGTGCACCTGAAATGGCTAGAAAACCAATTTAATGTATAAAATGTCCAAACGAACCCTGAATAATTCCAATTATTTTACGGCACACATATAGTTGCATGTTCACTGCAGATAAAAGGTCTAGCAATTCAAACACCGTCCATTGCCGCTGTGACCCCATTATGTAATTCAAATCAAGATGAAAAATCAAGTAGACCCCACACAGTTTATTATCACCAACCGTGTGAGATGCAGTACAAAATATCCTGGAGCACCGTCGTTGTATAGTACGCCTATGGCTTACGCGAGAAGGTGCGTTGGCTATAGTCCACAGTCGGCGTGTCAAGCACACTAGCTCGCTCCCCAAATATCATTTCACTGTTCAATTGTCGCCGGTGAAAGATGGGGACATGGACCCGCGTCGTGAGGGCAACTTCAGCGGCCCACTCCGGCGAGAGCGCGGCCGCAGCCGCCATGCGCGTGCTAACAAGGTGCATGAGCGCGGCCGCAATCTGTGACCGGGCGGCCAAGGCAGCCCAAATGGCCGTTGTTGCTTCTTAGGTGGCGGCAGCAACATCTGCCTCGGGGATAGCAACTGGCGAGAGCGGCACATCGGCTGTTGATACGTCTCCAACTTATCTACTTTTCCTAATGCTTTTCCTCTTGTTGTGGACTCTAATTTGCATGATTTGAATGAAACTAACCCCGGACTGAAGCTGTCTTCAGCAGAACTACCATGGTGTTGTTTTTGTGCAGAAATAAAAGTTCTCGGAATGGAATGAAACTTTGCAATGATTTTTTATGGAATAAATAAAGCTTTTTGGAGCCAACAACCACCAGAGGGGCCCCTGGTTGGGCACAACCCATCAGGGCGCGCCCCCTCTCCTGGTGCGCCCAGGTGGGTTGTACCCACCTGGTGGCCCCGCTGACGACCCCCCTGATACTATAAATTCATATTACTCTGGACAAAAATCATGGAGAAAGAATTATCGCGATCCATGAGACGGAGCCGCCGCCAAGCCCTGTTCTTCCCCGGGAGGGCAGATCTGGAGTCCGTTTGGGGCTCCGGAGAGGGGGATCTTCGTTCTTCGTCATCACCAACCCATCTCCATCGCCAATTCCATGATGCTCCCCACCGGGAGTGAGTAATTCCTTCGTAGGCTCGCTGGTCGGTGAGGAGTTTGATGAGATTCATCATGTAATAGAGTTAGTTTTGTTAGGGCCCGATCCTAGTATCCACTATGTTCTTAGATTGATGTTGCTATGACTTTGCTATGCTTAATGCTTGTCACTTTGGGCCCAGGTGCCATGAACTCAGATCTGAACCGTTTATGAATTCATCATTATATCTATGTTTTAGATCCGATCTTTTAAGTTATATCACCTACTACGGTTATGATCCGACAACCTCGGAGTGACAACAACCGGGCCCACTCTCGGTGATGACCGTGGTTTGAGGAGTTCATGTATTCACTATGTGTTAATGCTTTGTTCCGGTTCTCTATTAAAAGGAGGCCTTAATATCCCTTACTTTCCAATATGGACCCCGCTGCCACAGGAGGGTAGGACAAAAGTTGTCATGCTAGTTCTTTTAATAAAACACGTACGACTATTTACGGAATACATGCCTACATTATATTGATGAACTGGAGCTAGTGCCATATCGCCCTAGGTTATAACTGTCTCATGATGAATATCATCCAAAAAGTCACCGATCCAATGCCTTCGAATTTATCCTATATTGTTCTTGTTGCGTTACTATTGCTATCATCACTGTTACACTTGCTACAAATTACTGCTATCACTGTTATTGTTACCGTTGCTGCTGTCACTACCATCAAAACTATCAAACTACTTTGCTACTGATCACTTTGCTGCAGATAATTAATCTCCAGGTGTGGTTGAATTGACAACTCAGCTGCTAATACCTTCAAATATTGTTTGGCTCCCCTTGTGTTGAATATATAAATTTGGGTTAAATACTTACCCTCGAAAACTGTTGCGATCCCCTACACTTGTGGGTTATCAAGACCTTTTTCTGGCGCCGTTGCCGGTGGGCATAGCTATATTTGTTGAGTCACTTGGGATTATTATCATATTATCACTATGAAGAATCTGAAGGATCCTAAACCGAAGATATTTCCCTCAAGTACGAGGGGAGGTATGAAACTGCCATCTAGTTCTGTTTAGATTCACCTTCTGTTATGAGTAAACTTGCAACACCACCACATGATATTAATTCCGATATGTCGCAAGTTATTGATGATGGTACTTCTACTATGAATGATGCTTATGATGATGGTAGTACCTTGCTTGATAATGATGATGTGCCACTAGGTGATTTTCTTGATAAACAAATTGCTAGAGTTATACAACATGATGTTGAATCTGATGATGAGCTTGAAACTGAATCTCCTGAAACACCTGCTAGAACTAGCCTGGCTAGATATGAGTTGCCTAAGGTACTAGAAGGATGTGTTATGAGTGAAGAAGCCACTAGAGATATTCTTGCTTGCAATGATAGACATGATATAGAGAAATTACTATGCAAGTATAAAGAAAAATCTTTGTATGCTAGAATGAAATGTGATTCTAAGTTTGCTACTCCACCTATCTGTATTGCTGATAATGATTATGAATTCTCTGTCGGCCCAGAGTTAATTACTTTGTTTGAATCGGATCCTTTCCATGGTTATGAAACTGAAACTGTTGTGGCGCATCTTACTAAGTTGAGTGATATAGCCACCCTTTTTACTCATGATGAGAAAACTCGCTATTACTTTCTTCTCAAATTATTTCCTTTTTCATTAAAGGGTGATGCTAAAGCTTGGTACAATACTCTTGCTCCTGGTTGTGTGTGTAGTCCCTAGGATATGATTTATTACTTCTCTGGAAAACATTTTCCTGCTCATATGAAACAAGCTGCCTTACAAGAAATATTTAACTTGGTGCAAACTAAAGAAGAGAGTATCCCACAAGCTTGGGGGAGGCTTTGCCTGATCATCCTCTTAAGAAAAATGAAATACTTGATATCTTCTATAATGGACTAACTGATGCTTCTAGGGACTTGCTAGATAATTGTGCTGGTTGTGTTTTCAGGGAACGGACTATTGCTCAAGCTGAAGAATTATTGAATAACATATTCAAAAATTATGATGATTGGACTCTTCCCGAACCACCGGCTAAAACCACTCCAAAGAAGAGGGGTATATTATATCTCAGTCCTGAAGATATGCAAGAGGCAAAGAAATCTATGAAGGAAAAAGGTATTAAAGCTGAGGATGTTAAAATTTTACCTCCTACTGAAGAAATAGATGGGCTTAATACACCACCACTATCTAAGGTGGTAGAGGTAAATTCTCTTATGAAGTTCAATGATAATGACAATCCTCACAATATGCATCCTAGTCAATGCCTTTATGAGTTTGAAAACTACATTAGAAAACGAGATCACTTCAATGCAAATGTTATGAAACAATTGAAATATAACTCTGATATGATTGCTCGCTTGAGTGACTTGTTATTTAGAATCTCAAATGATGTTAGAGGTGTTGGAAAACATGCTTATATGGTTCAAGCTCAACTAGAACAAGTTGCTAAATCACAAAGAGAATTACTTGATGAAATGAATCATAATATGCATGAATTTGCTGTTAGAGTTGCAACTAGAGGAGGTAAAATGACTCAGGAACCACTTTATCCCGAGGGACACCCAAAAAGAATTGAACAAGATTCACAAAGAGCTAACACTAGTGCACCTAGTCCTTCTAGAAAGAAAAATAAAAATAAAAATGATAGGACTTTGCACACTTCTAGTGAACCTGAAATAGAAAAACCTCCTGATAATGAAAATAAAACTTCTATCTCAGATGCTGAAACTCAATTTGGTAATAAACACTCACCTAGTGATAATGAAAAAGATAACGATGAGGTTCATGAAGACACTCAACCAAATGAAAAAGAACCAGATAATGATGTTGAGATAGAACCACCTGTTAATCTTGATAACCCACAACCTAAAAATAAAAGGTATGATAAAAGAGACTTTGTGGCTAGGAAACATGGTAAAGAAAGAGAACTGTGGGTTCAGAAACCTATGCCTTTTCCACCCAAGTCAACTAAATAGAAAGATGAAGAAGAATTTGAACGCTTTGCTGAAATGCTGAGGCCAGTCTTTTTGCGCACTCGCTTGACTGATATCCTAAAAGTGCCTCCTTATGCAAAGTATATGAAAGACATCATCACAAATAAGAGAAAAATACCGGAAGCTGAAATCTCCACTATGCTTGCTAATTACACTTTTAAAGATGGAGTACCTAAAAAACTTGGAGATCGAGGTATACCAACTATTCCTTGCTCCATCAAAAAGAATCATGTGAAAACTGCTTTGTGTGATTTAGGAGCTGGTTTTAGTGTTACGCCTTTCTCTTTATATAAAAGACTTGACTTGAGTAAACTCACACCTACTGAAATATCTTTGCAAATGGATAACAAATCAACTGCTATACCTATCGGTATCTGTGAGGATGTGCCCATTGTTGTTGCTAATGTTACTATTTTGACTGACTTTGTTATACTTGAGATGCCCGAGGACGACAACATGTCGATTATCCTTGGTAGACCCTTCTTGAATACTGCAGGGGCTGTTATTGATTGCAATAAAAGCAAGGTCACTTTTCATATTAATGGTAATGAGCATACAGTGCACTTTCCGAAGAAACAATTCCAAGTGAATGGTATTAATGTTCTTGAAAAATCTTCAACAATCACTATTGGAAGTTCTCAAATACCTCTACCTACTGTCAAAAAGAAATATGAAATGCTTATTGTTGGGGAAATGCATATCCCCATTGTGGTAACTTAGTGATTTACAAAAGTTCTTCGGTTTCATACTAACCGAAAGTGGTTGTTAATAAGACCTGATCAACCTTATTAATGAATCATTTTTGAGCAGTATGAAGTTGATGAATTTAGTAAGCACTACCTTCTTTCCCTACTTTTTGTTTTCTGTTTTTCTATACCTACTAATAAAGCAAGGTGCATTTCGCTAATTTTTTCATCCATTCACCCATATTTATTTTAAATTTTTTATTATTCAAGGTGGTACTAATTTTTTTTGCACAACTTTTCCTCTGTCGCGTTTTCCCTTCGTACATAGCGCAAGATTCACTCAATCATGCCTCCCTGTCTCAGCCCACACATCACCTGCATGGGCTTCAGCCCACCGAATCAAATCTGCATGGGCCTCAGCCCACCGAATCGAATCCAAGGGCCCAGGCAAGCCGGGAGGAGAGACAAAAAATTATAGCAATAGGAGAAGATTGAGGAATCGAATTCACGACCTACAGGTAAACAGGAAAGGCCAACTCCACTAGGCTACATCATGGTTGCGCGGCAAAATTGGATTCGTTCGGTTATTAAATAGTCCCACACCGCTTCTTTACACCTCCTCCAACTAATTTATATATGTCTATGATTCGGAGTCAACAAGCCGTCTCAAAGAGTGGGTCCTAAAATATGAGCATGAAGGAACGGAATTAAAAGGAGGAATAGATTCCGCTGTTATGAGCTGAAAGGAAGGAAATAAAGAAAGGAATGAATTCCCTCCTCCTGAAGGCAGGAAGGGAAGGAATTAAAGGAAAAAAAGGAAGGAATTAATTTTGCTATTATATGTGACGCATGCCTGAAGAGAAGGAATTAAAGAAGAGATTAATTTCACTGGGAATTAAAAGAAGAAATAAAAATTTCACTGTTAGAGAGGATTCCGTTTTGTCTCTACGTATGTAATTTTTTAGGCAGATGTGAGAGAGGGCGGATTAAATATATGGGGCCATGCATCATTGGTCGTACATGCACCTGTACACGCTAATGCATCAAAAAATGACCTGGCTCATGGAGGAGCTTTTGAATCTCTTGATAATGTTTTTTTGGGTCTCATGTGAGGTATTATAATTTGTAATGAGTTATTATTTATGCAGAACACAACCAAACAGTGAATTGGATCCTATCAAATACCAAATTGCCATTTCGAGCTCAAATACAAACGTCCAAATGCATTTGAAAATGAAAAAAAAGAAACTGGCGCCTTGCCTGTTTTTTATGACCGGGAAATATTGGTAGAATAGTGCGCCAACTTTGCATCGACCAGCTAACCTTGAGCCCATGTACCCCAAAGGACGGAAAAGTCTAAAATAAACCTTGAAGTTGTAGATGAAAGCTAAACCAAACCCCGAACTCTGAATCCCGGAAATTGGCACTCTGAACTCTCTAATCCCGGTCCATTTAAAACCTTGAGAGGACTTCGTCGGTATTTCTTGAATTGGGCCGGCCCAGTAGCACAGTCGCTCACGCACACGCACTAATTTGTTTTTCCATAGTTTTTTCTTTTAAGTTTTCTTTTTCATTTTTCATTTTTACACATGTATAATTTTTCTCAGTACCCAATGTACATTTTAAAACACACATTAAATATTTGATAAATTTTTGATATTTTCAAATACATTATGGACATTTTTAAATTAAATATTTTTAAAACTTTTTTGAATACATGGTAATATTTTTCCATATACATGTTTCACATTTTCTTAATGACAATAAATATTTTATAAAACTACACGAACATTCTTTTACATGGTTCAACATTTTTAAATTTGCATACACTTTTTTCAAACACATGTCACCTATATTCTCTTAAGGTTATAACACATTTTTTTACAACAGGCAAACATTTTTTTACATTGTACAAAAAATGTTCGCACTTCAAAATTTTGTTCAGGTTTCAAAAACAATTTATGTTTCAAAAAGTGTTTGCACTTCAAAGTTCAGGTTTAAAAAATTTGTTTATGTTTCAAAAGGTGTTCTCTTTTTCAAAGTTGTTGGTTTTTTAAAAGTGTTCGAAATTTTCAAAAATGCAATCTGGTCAAAGTTCGACGCTTTGGTTTCTGATTAAATATTTTTGGCCTCTTATTATGTAAGTCAGAGTCGTCTGGTGTAGTGGCTATTGAAATCTGGTCAACCCTGCCAGGTCCCACGTTCGAGTCCAATGCATGTTTTTCTCTTTTGGAATTATGATGTCGCACGTTAAGAAAAAGAAAGAAAGAAAGAATTTTTACGGCACGTGATAAGAAAAAAACTCGCTTTATGTTTGGTGGGCCGTCCCAGTCGAGTTCGCAGCCAAGAATCCAAAACATTTACTAAAAACATCATTTACGAAATAATTTATGAAATTCCAAAACATTATTAAAAAATATGACACAATTCTGAAAATCCGATACATTGTCATAGCATGTGAAAAACTGTTGGAATTCTGATAATTTTTTTGACAAATGTGATTTTTTTAAAATTAAGAATAGTTTTTTAAAATGTGAATATAATTTCAGAATTCCAAATATTTTTTTGAAAAATACAAAATTAATTGAATTCATGCCAGAAATATAAAACAGGAACAATCTTAACTTCTGAACAATTTTTGAAATGTGCGAACATTTTTTAACTTCACGAATTCTTGTTGTGTTATAGTGGGCCGGCCCAAATTCTTGTTTGTAAGAGTAGCTGGTTATCTCGGCCGGGATTGATGTATTCCCGGTGTGCCAAACAGATCTAGGGTCCAAAATGGACCAGGATTACAAATTCAGAGTACCAATTTTCGGGATTCAAAGTTAAAGGTTTGATTTAGCTTTCGTATACAACTTTAAGGTTTATTTTGGACTTTTTCCCCAAAGGACCAACAACCATCTAGGGCACCAACGCTTTGTGAGTTTTTTAATGGATTACATCCAATATTATGTGTACTCATTTGATCTATGGTAAAATATATATAACGTTAATATTCCCATTTTTGACATGAATGAACAGATGAACTGGCAGTCCAACAGGTGAGAACCTTAACAGTTAGCTCTCCGGTTCGGTTTTTAAAACTATGGTTCGATAGCCATAGTGGAACGACACGACATAGTTCGCTGCCGGAAAAGATTCCCAAGTTCATGTTAAAGATGAAGTAGGTGGACGATGGTGATAGTGAAGTGTATTTGGTTTATGTTGAGTCAATAAGTTGATGGCCTCACACCTTAATTTAATTTGCATTAATAATTACTATTGTGCGCGCTTAATAAGAAAATGGATCGCCTGACATGTTATGACATGATAAGTTTTGAACCACATGAATATGTACGTGACGGTTGCAACGCACGAGGAATAACAAGCTAGTATAGGTGGGGGCTCGCGAAATCGGCATGGTGAGTGTGATGACCAAGATCACCGCCTTGAGACTATTTTGTTGTAATACGTGGGCAAGTGACTCTCATCGACAACGATGACAAAGAGAAGAAGTGAGAACACATATGATTCGCCAATGATGTGCAAGAGTTTGTTTCTCCCGTTGCAACGCACGGGCATTTGTGCTAGTATTGGTTAAATAAAATAAATGCCATGTTTTGTTTGTTTTTTGAATTTCCCATGCAATAGAAAATAACCCAAAAATAAAAGTTCTTAGACTGCCCTGAAAATTTTATATGATTTTTTCCTGAATATTTAAGAATTTTTGGTGCAAAAATTACCAAAGGGGGGTGCACCTGGTGGGCACAACCCACCAGGGCGCGCCAGCACCCCCTGGCGCGTCGTGGGGGGTTGTGGTCCCCACGTGGGCCCCCTCACTTATCTCTTTAGTCCACATGGTCACCTACCTCCAGAAAAAAATCGCTCTTACTCTCTCTCCCGTGTTCTTGAGCTCAAACCCGCAGATTTCGATCTCTTTGCTCGAAGCTCCGTTTCCGAAACTGTTTCAGGGATTTGTTGCTTGGTATGTGACTCCACCATTTGTCCAATTAGTTTTGGTTTTAGTGGTTTATACTTTGAATAAATAGCTACTCTTGGTGCTGCTGTAGATGTGCTTGCATGTTCAATTTTAGTGTTCTAAGTAGTTTGAATGCTTGCTATTGGCTCTATGTATCCCTATGAGTAGTTGCTATTAGTTTTGTGAAGTTTTGTTGGAAAAATTTTGTGAACTAAAAATTCAGATTTTGTTCCTAGGAAAAATTGTACGCGGACATGAATATCTTCAGGAAATTTGGCTCCAAGAAGAACTCCAAGGGTGTTATTGGGGAGTCTTCTGACAATGATCTCCACCTTCGGAGGTTGGCGGAGGTACGACCGTGCGAATGGCCGCACATCTCGTTCCTACAAGAAGCTGGAATTCATGAGGAGTTTATGCAATTCATTGCCAATACCGGTCTCACCGACTTCATCGCAGATACCACTTACTGAATTTTGTGACATATGCATGATCCCGTCTGATGGGAGCTTGGCTGAGCCTAGGCCGGCTGAGTTTGAGGATTTCTGTCGCACTTTGACAGTGGGTGATGAGACGAGAGTGTCAGCCATCACTGTCGGTGGTTTACATTTTCCTGCTATTCGTTACTTTGCACTCTTCATTACAAAATGCTTGCTTGCTAGGGATAAGGTGGGTGCACTTAGTTCACCGGACCTTGCTGTTTTACGTCGTGCAATAGAGGGCGACAACACTTATAGCTTGGGAGTTATTGTGGCTCGTCGCCTCCATCTTAATAAATCTCAGGGTAAAATACATGGTGGGTTTTTTGCTACTCAGTTGGCGGCCCTCTTCGAGGTGGTGATAAGCCCTCACGATGTCCCTCTTACCACAGTTTACTTAGACCGTGCAGCCATGGATCACCATCACTTTCTTGCACATGATCGTTCTGATCTTGCCATTCCTTATAACTTGGTTTATAACATTGACACTCGTGATGTTATCCCCTTGCCTGCATCTGCTTTGTTTGATTCTGTTGTCAGGGCGGATACCGGATTATGCCTGCAGACATGCTCGCCTACTGGAACGCTCAGGCTGTTGCTGAGGCTGCACATGCACCTCCGCAGTGGGATGAGTGGATGCCCGCTCCTCAGGATCCCTACTACCCTCCAGGCTACTGATCGATTACCGACTTAGGCCAAAAGCCTAAGCTTGGGGGAGTACGTGTTTCTCACCGACATTACATTCATGTTCACATATCATTCTATTTGTCGGTGCCCACACTTTTTCATTGTACCATCCATGCTTAGATTTATTTTCTTGCTTTCTTCTTGTGTGTTTGAAAAACTTTAGACAAACCAAAAAAAATAGTTGTAGTAATTTACTTTCTATGCATGCTTAGTAGTAGCATTAAAAAGAAAATCCAAAAGATTTCCTTGTTCTTCTTTTGCTTGTTGGGAGCTTTCCCTTGTAAATAGTTTTTCTCGTTTTTGCTTTATATTTGCTTGTTGAAGAAAATAAAAAACTCCAAAAATATTTCAGTGTGTTTCTCTGAATTTCTTTTCTTTTTATTCAACTTGTACCAAGGAGAAGACCACGATGAAAATGTTGAGAGGCTCTTATATGAATAACTGTTGAACTAATAAAGAGCACATTTTACCTTGTCTTCTCCTGTTGAATAAAATGTTGCAGATTCTAGCTTAGTCCATGACACTCTTGCACTATTATCATTTTCATATCACTCGGTCATGCAAGTGAAAGGCAATAATGATGACATTCGATTAACTGGCCATGGCAAAGAGAAACTGGTATGAACTCGACTTGTCATGTCTTTGTAAATATGTTTAACCTAGTATCCACGCTTCAGCCCATTATGATTAAACATGTTTGCAATGAAAATTAGAGATTATAGTTTCTCATGCCATGCATAAGTAGCTGGGAGTTGATAATGATTTATCTTGGATATCAACATAGCGTTAAGATGATTGTGAAGTAGTATGATGATATGGTATCCTCCTCCGAATGTTCAAGTGCCTTGATTTGGTACATGTTCATGCATGTAGTTGAATCAAAACCAACATAGCCTCTATAATGCTTATGTTCATGGTGTTCATATCCTACTCATGCTAGTGTCCAATGTTACTTATGCATAATGCCTGGTCATGATCGTTGTTGCTCCCTAGCTGGCCGCTTTCCAATCTTAATTGCTAGCCTTTGATACGTCTCCAACCTATCTATAATTTTTATTGTTCCATGCTATTATATTATCTGTTTTGGATGTTTAATGGGCTTTAATATGCTCTTTTATATTATTTTAGGGACTAACCTATTAACCGAAGGCCTAGTGCCAGTTTCTGTTTTTTTGCCTATTTCAGTGTTTTGCAGAAAAGGAATAACAAACGGAATGAAACCTTCGTGATGATCTTTCTTGGAACAGCAATCCAGAAGACTTGGAGTTGAAGTATGGAACTCCGCGAGGCGGCCACGAGGCAGGAGGGCACGCCCAGGGGGTAGGCACGCCCCCCACCCTCGTGGGCCCCACGGAGCTCCACCGACGTATCTTTCGCCTATATATACTCTTATACCCTAAAAACATTAGGGGGAGCAACGAAACCACTTTTCCACCGCCGCAACCTTCTGTACCCATGAGATCCCATCTTGGGGCCTTTTCCGGCGATCTGCCGGAGGGGGAATCGATCATGGAGGGCTTCTACATCAACACCATAGCCTCTCCGATGATGTGTGAGTAGTTTACCACAGACCTTCGGGTCCATAGTTATTATCTAGATGGCTTCTTCTCTCTCTTTGGTTCTCAATTCAAAGTTCTCCTCGATGTTCTTGGAGATCTATTCGATGTAATACTCTTTTGCGGTGTGTTTGCCGAGATCCGGTGAATTTTGGATTTATGATCAAGTTTATCTATGAATAATATTTGGTTCTTCTCTGAATTCTTATATGCATGATTTGATATCTTTGCAAGTCTCTTCGAATTATCGGTTTAGTTTGGCCTACTAGATTGATCTTTCTTGCAATGGCAGAAGTGCTTAGATTTGGGTTCAATCTTGCGGTGTCCTTCCCCAGTGACAATAGGGGTAGCAAGGCACGTATTGTATTGTTGCCATCGAGGATAAAAAGATGGGTTTATATCATATTGCTTGAGTTTATCCCTCTACATCATGTCATCTTGCTTAATGCGTTACTCTGTTCTTATGAACTTAATACTCTAGATGCATGCTGGATAGCGGTCGATGTGTGGAGTAATAGTAGTAGATGCAGAATCGTTTCGGTCTACTTGACACGGACGTGATCCTATATTCATGATCATTGCCTAGATATTCTCATAAGTATGCGCTATTCTATCAATTGCTCGGCAGTAATTTGTTCACCCACCATAATAAATGCTATCTTGAGAGAAGCAACTAGTGAAACTTATGGCCCCCGGGTCTCTTTCTTATTATATTGCATCTCTTTTATTTACATCGCTCTCGTTTTACTATTTTGCAATCTTTACTTTCCAATCTATACAACAAAAATACCAAAAAATATTTATCTTACTATCTTTATTAGATCTCACTTTTGCGAGTGACCGTGAAGGGATTAACAACCCCTTTATCGCGTTGGTTGCAAGGTTCTTGATTGTTTGTGCAGGTACTAGGTGACTTGCGTGTTATTTCCTACTAGATTGATACCTTGGTTCTCAAAAACTGAGGGAAATACTTATGCTACTTTGCTGCATCACCCTTTCCTCTTCAAGGGAAAACCAACAGATGCTCAAGAGGTAGCAAGAAGGATTTCTGGCGCCGTTGCCGGGGAGATCTACGCTCAAGTCAAGACATACCAAGTACCCATCACAAACTCTTCTCCCTCACATTACATTATTTGCCATTCGCCTCTCGTTTTCCTCTCCCCCACTTAGAAAACAATTTAAAAAAACCTTTGCCCTTTCTTCGCCTCTCTTTCATTCGCCTCTTTTCGCTTGCTTTTTGTGTGTTCGTTCTTAGCGCGGTTTGTTGCCATCATGTCTAAAACTAGGGTGGTTATCATTGAAAAAAGGATAATAGTAACAACGGGGGAAACTTTGATGCTTTTGACAATCCTCATGAAGAACCTACTATTTTACACACTAAAAAGTTTCGGATTGGTAGTGGTAATATTATTGGAAAAGGAGTTATTCAAGATTCTTTACTTGTGTCGGTGCTCTGCCCACTATGGGTGGGTCTATTCTTCACAGAACTAGTAGTCTTGCGGATGCTATATCTTTGCTCGTAGTTGAACTTGAAAGACAATTTATTCATATGCATCCTTGCATACAAAGGATTTTTCTAGAATTTTCCAATATTGAGCATTCTTCTGTTAAGCGAGCAGCTACTATCTTTTTAGCACATGAGTTCAGATTTATAATGAAAGAGGCTAATGAAATTTTTGCGCATTATAGGGTGGATGCTGGCCGTCCTCCCATAGAAGCTATCCTTTTTAATCATGAAGACATGATGCGTTTACGATCTTTAGATCATGTTGCTTATAATGAAAACCTTAGAAAGAAGGTTCCTACCGATGTTCTAGTTGATAGGATTTCTGAACTTAATGATAATTTTGCTATTCAGAACAACGGGTTAGGTTTTTCTCTTGAACAAAGGCTCATGACTTTTTGCCAAAAGAATGCTTATAATGATGAATTGGTTGTGCAATATGAGGGGCCAAAGGAGGAACCAATACCTCCCGAGCTTGATCTTGGGGACTTTTGTCCCATTAAATTACCCCCTTTGATTACTTTTGCTTGCCGCAGAGAAAGCTTGCTGCTGAACGTAGGGAGTATGAGATGAGTTTTCGCGATTTTCCTTATCATTATGGTAATACTTAGATCTATTCTTGCTTTATGCCTAGCTAGGGGCGTTAAACTATAGCGCTTGTTGGGAGGCAACCCAATTTTATATTTGTTTTTTTGCTTTTTGTTCCTGTTTAGTAATAAATAATTCATCTAGCCTCTGTTTAGATGTGGTTTTATGTTTTAATTAGTGTTTGTGCCAAGTAAAACCTATAGGATCTTCTTGGGTGATAATTATTTGATCTTGCTGAAAAAAGACAGAAACTTTCTGCTCACGAAAACAATTGTTAAAAATCACCAGAGAGTGTTAAAATACTGATTCCAATTGCAGTAGATCAATAAACGAATTAGCTAGGTCATCCTATTTTTTCAGAATTTTTGGAGTGACATAAGTATGCGTATGAATCAGATTGCTACAGACTGTTCTGTTTTGACAGATTCTGTTTTTCGTGTGTCGTTTGCTTATTTTAATGAATCTATGGGTAGTATTGGGGGGTATGAACCATAGAGAAGTAGGAATACAGTAGGTTTAGCACCAACATAAATAAAGAATGAGTTCATTACAGTACCTTAAAGTGGTGGTTTGTTTTCTTATACTAACGGAGCTCATGAGATTTTCTGTTAAGTTTTTTGTTGTGAAGTTTTCAAGCTTTTGGGTAAAGATTTGATGGATTTTGGAATAAGGAGCGGCAAGAGCCTAAGCTTGGGGATGCCCAAGGCACCCCAAGGTAAAATTCAAGGACAACCAAAAGCCTAAGCTTGGGGATGCCCCGGAAGGCATCCCCTCTTTCATCTTCGTCTACCGGTAACTTTGCTTGAGGCTATATTTTTATTCACCACATGATATGTGGTTTGCTTGGAGCGTCTTGTATGATTTGAGTCTTTGCTTTTTAGTTTATCACAATCATCCTTGTTGTACACACCTTTTGGGAGAGACACACATGAATCGGAATTTATTAGAATACTCTATGTGCTTCACTTATATCTTTTGAGCTAGATAATTTTGCTCTAGTGCTTCACTTATATCTTTTTAAGCACGTTGGTGGTTTTATTTTATAGAAATTATTGATCTCTCATGCTTCACTTATATTATTTTGAGAGTCTTTTAGAACAGCATGGTAATTTGCTTTGGTTATAAAATTAGTCCTAATATGATGGGCATTCAAGATGGGTATAATCCGGTTATAAAATATGCGTGAATGCCCATCATATTATTCCACAAGGAGGAATCTGGCCCAAAAGTGATGCACTGTTTCCTGAGACTGTTGTCATACGTACATGAGGTCGCATATCCGGAGGACCAGAATTGCTTAGCAAATATTGCTTGTGGTGGGTGGGTGGCTTTAAATCTGAACCCTGGCCCAATTTGGGGTCCGGAGTTTGAAGAACTTCCGAGCTTATTAGTTCGGGCTCCGAGATGTTAAATGATTTTCCAGGCTCGACGCCCGATCCTAGGTTCGGAGGTCCGGGAGTGTCGTCCCGCAGACAGGTATCCGGATCTTCGAGCTCGGAAATTCGAACACCACTCGTCTTCAACATAGGGGAAGAGTTGTTGTTTTGCTCCTCTACGACCGCTATCTGATGGGTGATCGGCAGAGATTTGATTTCTCTCTGATCGGGTTAAAGCCCAATCTGATCATAGTCTGTAGCGACCCCCATGGCGGCGATGCGATCCAGGAGTTCGTTTAAAGACGACAACTCCGCCGGATCCATCCGTTTGGAGTATTCGGAGTCAACACGGAGACGATTTTCGATGACCTGAGAAGTCATCATCTGCTTGATAGCCGAGCGGGCGATCATGGTAAAGCCGCCCAGCCGGAGGGTTTGGCCTGAGGCCAGGGCTGTTCCGGAGGTGATACTGTCCTTGATAACAAGGCGAGGCATCAATCCTGTCTTCGACGTCACAGCGGAACTCTCAATGAAAGCACCAATGTCGGTGTCAAAACCGGAGGATCTCGGGTAGGAGGTCCCGAACTGTGCATCTAAGGTCGATGGTAATAGGAGACAGGGGACACGATGTTTACCCAGGTTCGGGCCCTCTTGATGGAGGTAATACCCTACTTCCTGCTTGATTGATCTTGATGAATATGAGGAGTACAAGAGTTGATCTACCACGAGATCGTAATGGCTCAACCCTAGATGTCTAGCCTGTATGATTGTGATTCTGCCCTACGGACTAAACCCTTCAGTTTATATAGACACCGGAGGGGCCTAGGGTCGTACATAGTCGGTTTACAGAGGAAGGAATCTTCATATCCGAACGCTAAGCTTGCCATCCACGCAAAGGAGAGTCCCATCCGGACACGGGAGTGTCGTCTTCTGTCTTGTATCTTCATGGCCCACGTCACATAGGCCGGACGCTCGAGGACCCCTTAATCCAGGACTCCCTCACCCGCCGCGAGCCTCAACACTCATCAAACCGCATACATCAGTATGTATTATTTCCAACAAGTCAGTTGCTTGCTCCATTGTTCTGGAGAATGGAGTCTTAGTCATCTTGCCCATGAGGCATGGTTCGCAAGCATCAAGTGTTTCATAATCAAGTGATTCCAAAAGTCCATCAGCATGGAATTTCTTCATGCACTTTACTCCAATATGACCTAAATGGCAGTGCCACAAATAAGTTGCACTATCATTATTAACTTTGCATCTTTTGGCTTCAATATTATGAATATGTGTATCACTACAATCGAGATTCAACAAAAATAGACCACTCATCAAGGGTGTATGACCATAAAAGATATTACTCATATAAATAGAACAACCATTATTCTTTGATTTAAATGAATAACCGTCTCTCATTAAACAAGATTCAGCTATAATGTTCATGCTCAACGCTGGCACCAAATAACAATTATTTAGGTCTAAAACTAATCCCGACGGTAGATGTAGAGGTAGCATGACGACGGCGATCACATCGACTTTGGAACCACTTCCCACGCGCATCATCACCTCGTCCGTAGCCAATCTTCATTTAATCCATAACCCTTGTTTCGAGTTGCAAATATGAGCAACGGAACCAGTATCAAATACCCAGGCGCTACTACGAGCATTAGTAAGGTACACATCAATAACATGTACATCAAATATACCTTTCACTTTGCCATCCTTCTTATCTGCCAATTATTTGGGGCAGTTCCGCTTCCAGTGACCAGTCCCTTTGTAGTAGAAGCACTTAGTTTTAGGCTTAGGTCCAGACTTGGGTTTCTTCACTTGAGCAGCAACTTGCTTGCCGTTCTTCTTGAAGTTCCCCTTCTTCCCTTTGCCCTTTTCCTTAAAACAAGTGGTCTTGTTAACCATCAACACTTGATGCTCCTTCTTGATTTCTACCTCTGCAGCCTTTAGCATTGCGAAGAGCTTGGGAATTGTCTTACCCATCCCTTGCATATTATAGTTCATCATGAAGCTTTTATAGCTTGGTGGAAGGGATTGAAGAACTCTATCAATGACACTATCATCAGGAAGATTAACTCCCAGTTGAGTCAAGTGGTTGTGGTACCCAGAAATTTTGAGTATATGTTCACTGACTGAACTATTCTCCTCCATTTTGCAGCTATAGAACTTACTGGAGACTTCATATCTCTCAATTCAGGCATTTGCTTGAAATATTAACTTCAACTCCTAGAACATCTCATATGCTCCATGACGTTCAAAACGTGTTTGAAGTCCTGATTCTAAGCCGTAAAGCATGGCACACAGAACTATCAAGTAGTCATCAGCTTTGCTCTGCCAGACGTTCATAACGTCCGGTGTTGCTCCTGCAGCGGGTCTTGCACCTAGCGGTGCTTCCAGGACGTAATTCTTCTGTGCAGCAATGAGGATAATGCTCAAGTTACGGACCCAGTCCATGTAGTTTCTACCATCATCTTGCAACTTAGCTTTCTCTAGGAACGCATTAAAATTCAAAGGAACGGTAGCGCAGGCCAATGATCTACGACAACTTAGACATGCAAAAAAGTATCACGTACTAAGTTCATGATAACTTAAAGTTCAATTAATCATATTACTTAAGAACTCCCACTTAGATAGACATCCCTCTAGTCATCTAAATGATCGCGTGATCCATATCAACTAAACCATGTCCGATCATCACGTGTGATGGAGTAGTTTTCATGGGGAACATCACTATGTTGATCATATCTACTATATGATTCACATTCGACCTTTCGGTCTTAGTGTTTCGAGGCCATATCTACATATGCTAGGCCCGTCAAGGTAACCCGAGTATTCTGCACGTGCAAAACTGGCTTGCACCCGTTGTATGTGAAGGAAGGGCTTATCACACCTGATCATCACGTGGTGTCTCGGCACGACGAACTGTTGCAACAGTGCATACTCAGGGAGAACACTTATACCGTGAAATTTAGTGAGGGATCATCTTATAATGCTACCGCCGTACTAAGCAAAATAAGATGCATAAAAGATAAACATCACATGCAATCAAAATATGTGACATGATATGGCCATCATCATCTTGTGCCTTTGATCTCCATCTCCAAAGCACCGTCATGATCTCCATCATCACCGGCTTGACACCTTGATCTCCATCTTAGCATCGTTGTCATCTCGCCAACTATTGCTTCTACGACTATCGCTATCGCTTAGTGATAAAGCGAAGCAATTACATGGCGATTGCATTTCATACAAGAAAGCTACAACCATAAGGCTCCTGCCAGTTGATGATAACTTATAAAAAACATGGTCATCTCATACAACAATTTATATCTCATCACGTCTTGACCATATCACATCACAACATGCCTTGCAAAAACAAGTTAGACGTCCTCTACTTTGTTGTTGCAAGTTTTACGTGGCTGCTACGGGCTTCTAGCAAGAACCGTTCTTACCTAAGCATCAAAACCACAGCGATTTTTAGTCAAGTGTGCTATTTTAACCTTCAACAAGGACCAGCCGTAGTCAAACTCGATTCAACTAAATTGGAGAAACAGATACCCGCCAGCCACCTGTGTGCGAAGCACGTCGGTAGAACCAGTCTCATGAACGCGGTCATGTAATGTCGGTCCGGGCCGCTTCATCCAACAATACCGCCAAATAAAAGTAAGACGTTGGTGGTAAGCAGTATGACTATTATCGCCCACAACTCATTGTGTTCTACTCGTGCATATCATCTACGCATAGACCTGGCTCGGATGCCACTGTTGGGGAACGTAGTAATTCAAAAAAATTCCTACGATCACGCAAGATCTATCTAGGAGATGCATAACAACGAGATGGGAGAGTGTGTCCACGTACCCTCTTAGACTGAAAGCGGAAGCATTTAGTTAATGCGGTTGATGTAGTCGAACGTATTCACGATCCAAGTACTGAACGTACGGCACCTCAGTGTTGAGCACACGTTCAGCTCGATGACGTCCCTCGAGCTCTTGATCTAGTAGAGGGTCGAGGGAGAGTTCCGTCGGCACGACGGCGTGGCGACGGTGTTGGTGATTTGATCCGCGCAGGGCTTGGCCTAAGCACTACGACAATATAACCGAGGTGGTAAACCGTGGAGTGGGGGGCACCGCACACGGCTACGAAACAACTGTTGTATCTTTGGGGTGCCCCCTGGCCACGTATATAAAGGAGGGGGGAGAGAGGCCGGAGGCCAGGAGGGGCGCGCCATGGGGGGAGTCCTACTTGGACTCCTAGTCCAAGTAGGATTCGGCCCCCCTTCCTTTCTTCCACCGGAGGGAATAGAAAGAAGAGGCAGAGGGAAAGGGAAGGGGGTGCCCCCTCCTCCTTGTCCTATTCGGACTCCCAAGGAGGGGGGTGCGCGACCACCCCCCGCGGGCTTCCCTCACTCTCCCTTAGGCCCATGTTGGCCCAACACTTCCCGGGGGGGGGGGGGCAGGTAACCCCTCGGTACTCCGAAAAATTACCCGAATCACTCGGAACCATTTCGATGTCCGAATACTACCTTCCAATATATGAATCTTTACCTCTCGACCATTTCGAGACTCCTCGTCATGTCCATGATCTCATCCGGAACTCCTAACAAACTTCGGTCACCAAAACACATAACTC
This sequence comes from Triticum aestivum, assembly GCF_018294505.1. NCBI lineage: Eukaryota > Viridiplantae > Streptophyta > Magnoliopsida > Poales > Poaceae > Triticum > Triticum aestivum. The sequence goes on from NC_057808.1 coordinate 81,579,282, forward strand.
ATAACATGAATCGTCATCGAACATTAAGCGTGCGGACCCTACGGGTTCGAGAACTATGTAGACATGACCGAGACTAATCTCCGGTCAATAACCAATAGCGGAACCTGGATGCTCATATTGGCTCCTACATATTCTACGAAGATCTTTATCGGTCAAACCACATAACAGCATACGTCATTCCCTTTGTCATCGGTATGTTACTTGCCCGAGATTCGATCGTCGGTATCATCATACCTAGTTCAATCTCGTTACCGGCAAGTCTCTTTACTCGTTTTGTAATGCATCATCCCGTAACTAACTCATTAGTCACATTGCTTTCCAGGCTTATAGTGATGTACATTTCCGAGAGGGCCCAGAGATACCTCTCCGATACTCGGAGTGACAAATCCTAATCTCGATCTATGCCAACTCAACAAACACCATCGGAGACACCTGTAGAGCATCTTTATAATCACCCAGTTACGTTGTGACGTTTAATAGCACACAAGGTGTTCCTCCGGTATTCGGGAGTTGCATAAGCTCATAGTTAGAGGAATATGTATAAGTCATGAAGAAAGCAATAGCAATAAAACTAAATGATCATTATGCTAAGCTAACAGATGGGTCTTGTCCATCACATCATTCTCTAATGATGTGATCCCATTGATCAAATGACAACACATGTCGAACTTAACCATCTTTGATTAACGAGCTAGTCAAGTAGAGGCATACTAGGGACACTCTGTTTGCCTATGTGTTCACACATGTATTAAGTTTCCGGTTAATACAATTCTAGCATGAATAATAAACATTTATCATGATGTAAGGAAATATAAATAACAACTTTATTATTTCCTCTAGGGCATATTTCCTTCACCACAGGCACTGGCCTAAAGTTGCAAAGACCTTCAACATGAATGAAGGCTCAATATTCGCCCGCTTCAGCAGTTTTCCAGATGAGATGCATCTGTCTATGTACCGTCTATGATGCTAATTTTGAAAGGTTCTACATGTTGCATGTGAAACTTGGTGCTGGTGCAGTTGTGTAATGGGGTAGCTGAGTGCTGAAGCTATATCATGTTGTATTCTAATGTATTTCAATTATGAAATCATGCTTCCTTAATATGGAAATGAAATATATTATGTGCTTAATATGAATGTCAATTAGATTAATAAATATATTATTAATAATAGGGCAATTAGCCTGCTAATTGGGTTTTGCTATTGCAAACAATTATCATGAAAATACCGTGGGCGATGACCTCTGGCAACACACGCAGTTTCTAGGAATAAACCGTGTTGGATCAATGAACAATCACACATGACCTTCTCTTGAAAATTGTTTGCGTTAGGCCACCTTGCGCAAATTTTTACCACATAAAAACTATGTGTGATGGACAACCTTTGCCACACAGTTTCTTCTATGCACCGTGTGTGATGCATTCAATAACGCAAACGATAAAATTGTTAATATCGTGTCCAATGGCAATGCTATCACAAACGATTTAACGGGGAAAATTGTGTGTGATGTACCTGTGAACGGAAATGTTTTGCATGGAGCGGCTATGTGGGATGTACATACGAACGGAAACGTTTAGCGGGGACTGACTGTGTGGGATGTACTTGTGACCGGAAACAATTTCGCCTGTATAATTGTATTTTTAGCTCTATTGTACGTATTACCGTATTTGAGCGCTCGCCGTTCGCACACGACCTCATTTTGCCGAGCGTGTGTGCCAGGAGGGCATATCCCCGACGGTTTCTGGTTCGTGTGGGAAGGACCCCCCTATCGCCCACACTCACTTGGCGACAGTTCCAACTGCTGTCACGGAAAGGGGTTAAAAACTGTTTGTATAGCATCTCGTTGTACCAGTGACATCATAAGCTTGCAAGGAAATGACTAAGAAGTTAGATACGAGCTGTTGTATTACCGAATGAGTAAAGAGACTTGTCGGTAAGGAGATTGAACTAGGTATAGAGATACCGACGATCGAATCTCAGCAAATAACATACCGATGGACAAAGGGAATTACGTATGTTATCATAAGGTTTGACTGATAAAGATCTTCGTAGAATATGTAGGAGCCAATATGGGCATCCAGGTTCAACCATTTGTTATTCACCAGAGAGGTCTCTCGGTCATGTCTACATAGTTCTCGAACCCGTATGGTTGATGTCTACCACGCAACCTTCTTCTTGTAGACTCGTGTTGGGCCTCCAAGCGCAGAGTTTTGTAGGACAGTAGCAAATTTCCCTCAAGTGGATGACCTAAGGTTTATCAATCTGTGGGAGGCGTAGGATGAAGATGGTCTCTATCAAACAATCATGCAACCAAATAAAAAAGAGTCTCTTGTGTTCCCAACACACCCAATACAATGGTAAATTGTATAGGTGCACTAGTTCGGTGAAGAAATGGTGATACGAGCGTAATATGGATGGTAGATATAGGTTTTTGTAATCTGAAAATATAAAAACAGCAAGGTAACAAGTAACAAAAGTGAGCGAACACGGTATTGCAATGCTTGGAAACAAGGCCTAGGGTACATACTTTCACTAGTGCAAGTTCTCTCAACAATGATAACAGAAGTAGATCATATAACGATCCCTCAACGTGCAACAAAGAGTCACTCCAAAGTCACTAATAGCGGTGAACAAACGAAGAGATTATTGTAGGGTATGAAACCACCTCAAAGTTATTCTTTCTGATCGATCTATTGGGCTATTCCTATAAGTGTCACAAACAGCCCTAGAGTTTTGTACTAAAATAACACCTTAAGATACACATCAACCAAAACCCTAATGTCACCTAGATACTCCAATGTCACCACAAGTATCTGCGGGTTTGATTATACGATATGCATCACACAATCTCAGATTCATCTATTCAAACCAACACAAAGAACTTCAAAGAGTGCCCCAAAGTTTCTACCGGAGAGTCAAGACGAAAACGTGTGCCAACCCCTATGCATAAGTTCACAAGGTCACAGAACCTGCAAGTTGATCACGAAAACATACATCAAGTGGATCACGTGAATATCCCATTGTCACCACAGATAAGCACATGCAAGACATACATCAAGTGTTCTCAAATCCTTAATGACTCAATCCAATAAGATAACTTCGAAGGGAAAACTCAATCCATTACAAAAAGGTAGAGGGGGAGAAGCATCATAAGATCCAACTATAATAGCAAAGCTCGCGGTACATAAAGATCGTGCCAAATCAAGAACACGAGAGAGAGAGAGAGATCAAACACATAGCTACCGGTACATACCCTCAGCCCCGAGGGTGAACTACTCCCTCCTCGTCAGGGAGACCGCCGGGATGATGAAGATGGCCATTGGTGATAGTTTACCCCTCCGGCATGGTGCCGGAACGGGCTCTGATTGGTTTTTCATGCCTACAGAGGCTTGCGGCGGCGGAACTCCCGATCTAGGTTTCTTTTGGGGGTTTCCGTATTTATAGGAATTTTTGGCGTCGGTTTCACGTCAGGGGGTCCACGAGTCAACCACAAGGACGGAGCACCCTCCTGGGGGGTAGGGCGTGCCCTCCACCCTTGTGGTTGGCTCGGGACTCTTCTGGCCCAACTCTTTTGCTTCGGGGGCTTCTTCTCGTCCATAAAAAATCACCGTAAATTTTTAGGTCAATTGGACTCCGTTTGATATTCCTTTTCTGCGAAACTAAAAAACAAGGAAAAAATAGAAACAGGCACTAGGCTCTAGGTTAATAGGTTAGTCCCAAAAATCATGTAAAATAGCATATACATGCATATAAAACATCCAAGATGGATAATATAATAGCATGGAACAATAAAAATTTAAAGATACGTTGGAGACATATCAAGCATCCCCAAGCTTAATTCCTGCTCGTCCTCGAGTAGGTAAATGATAAAAACAGAATTTTCGATGTGGAATGCTACCTAACATATTCATCCATGTAATTTTCTTTATTGTGGCATGAATGTTCAGATCCATAAGATTCAAAACAAAGTTTAATATTGACATAAAAACAACAATATTAGGCGTATCAACGGGCTATGGAGATGCCCATTAATAGATATCAATGTGAGTGAGTAGGGATTGCCATGCAACGGATGCACTAGAGCTATAAGTTTATGAAAGCTCAAAAGAAAACTAAGTGGGTGTGCATCCAACTCGCTTGCTCATGAAGACCTAGGGCAATTTGAGGAAGCCCATCATTGGAATATACAAGCCAAGTTCTATAATGAAATATTCCCACCAGTATATGAAAGTGACAACATAGGAGACTCTCTATCATGAAGATCGTGGTGCTACTTTGAAGCGCAAGTGTGGTAAAAGGATAGTAGCATTGCCCCTCCTCTCTTTTCTCTCATTTTTTGTTTTTTGGGCCTTTTCTCTTTTTTTCGCCTTTTTTATGTTTTATTTTATTTTTCGTATGGAGTCTCATCCCGACTTGTGGGGGAATCATAGTCTCCATCATCCGTTCCTCACATGGGACAATGCTCTAATAATGAAGATCATCACAATTTTATTTACTTACAACTCAAGAATTACAACTCGATACTTAGAACAAAATATGACTCTATATGAATGCCTCCGGCGGTATACCGGGATGTGCAATGAATCAAGAGTGACATGTATGAAAGAATTATGAAAGGTGGCTTTGCCACAAATATGATTCAACTACATGATCATGCATAGCAATATGCCAATGATGAAGCGTGTCATAATAAATGGAACGGTGGAAAGTTGCATGGCAATATATCTCAGAATGGCTATGGAAACGCCATAATAGGTAGGTATGGTGGCTGTTTTGAGGGAGGTATATTGTGGTGTATGGTACCAACGAAATTTGCGCGGTACTAGAGAGGCTAGCAAAGGTGGAAGGGTGAGAGTGCGTATAATCCATGGACTCAACATTAGTCATAAAGAACTGACATACTTATTGCAAAAATCTATTAGTCATCCAAACAAAGTACTATGCGCATGCTCCTAGGGGGATAGATTGGTAGGAAAAGACCATCGCTCGTCCCCGACCGCCACTCATAAGGAAGATAATCAATAAATAAATCATGCTCCAACTTTGTTACATAACGGTTCACCATACGTGCTTGCTACGGGACTCACAAACCTTAACACAAGTATTTCTCAAATTCACAACTACTCACTAGCATGACTCTAATATAACCATCTTTATATCTCAAAACAATCATAAGGAATCAAACTTCTCATAGTATTCAATGCACTTTCTATGAAAGTTTTTATTATATCCCTCTTGGATGCCCATCATATTAGGACTAAATTCATAACCTAAGAAAATTACCATGCTGTTTAGAGAGTCTCAAAATGATATAAGTGAAGCATGAGAGTTCAAAAATTTCTTCAATATAAAACTACCGCCGTGCTCTAAAAAGATATAAGTGAAGCACTAGAGCAAATGACAAACTGCTCCAAAGGATATAAGTGAAGATCAATGAGTAGTTGAATAATTATGTAACTATGTGAAGACTCTTTCTCATAAATAAAATTTCAAATCTTAAGTACTTTATTTAAACAACAAGCAAAACAAAATAAAATGACATTGCAAGGATGGCACATATCATGTGATGAAGCAAAAACTTAGGTTCAACCAAAACTGATCGATCATTGTTGAAGAAGAAAGGTGGGATGCCAACCGGGGCATCCCCAAGCTTAGATGCTTGAGACTTCTTGAAATATTAATTAGGGATGCCTTGGGCATCCCCAAGCTTGATCTTTTGTGTCTCCTTACACTACAGGAAACAGCTACTTTGCCGTCTGCCATGGCGGACGGCAAAGGCTCGAAAGGCGGACGGCAAAGACCTTTGCCGTCAGCCGCGGACGGCAAAAGGCTCCGGCAAAGAAGGCTACGGTAAACAGCTTCTTTGCCGTCTGCTTCCTGGCGGCGGACGGCAAAGAGGGCGGACGGCAATATTTGCGCTGTCAGTCCGTTAAGTGGCTAACGGCAGACCTTTGCCGTCCGCCTTATGATGTCATCTACACGTCACTAGATGCCAGGTTCTTTGCCGTCTGCCACTGATGGCAAAGTGCAGGTTCTTTGCCGTCTGCCACTGGCGGCAAAGTCTTTGCCGTCTGCCACTGTAGGCAAACTGACCAAATAGGTCAGCTCCCAGGAAGCACAGTTGGCTGCCACGTGGCTTCTTTGCCGTCCGCGGCAGACGGCAAAGAGCTCTTTGCCGTCGGTGGCAGACGGCAAAGAGCCTGCATATTGTCTGTTTTTTCTGTTTTTTATTAAATCCCACAATTTGCAGCACATATCACATATATAAGTTTCATATCCAGCACATATCCAACACATATCTAGCACATAAGTTTCATATGACATATCACATCAGTTTCATCCATACACATTGTTCATACATAAGGAAGTTCCATCCATATATATATTACAATGCAAAGTGTCATGAAGATAGCAAGCTAGATACAATGCAAAGTTTCATCAAAGGAAAAGCAAGCACTCCATCATAGCAAGCTAGCTTCCATCAAGTGAATGAAATCTGCAAAATGGTAAATAAGAAAGTTAGAAATAGGTGACTAGAACAAGAAGAAGACTAGAACAAGAAGAAGACTAGAACAAGAAGTATATGTCATTTATGAGCTAACTTAGGTGAAATGGATCATATATGAGCTAACTAAGTTGAAATGGGTTGTTTATGAGCTAACTTAGTTGAAATGGATCATTTATGAGCTAACTTAGTTGAAATGGGTCGTTTATGAGCTAACTAAGGTGAAGGGCATCGTTTTTGAGCTAAGTAAGGTGAAATGGGTCATTTTGGAGCTAACCTAGTTGAAATGGATCGTTTTTGAGCTAACTTAGTTGAAAAGGATCGTTTTTGAGGTAACTAAGGTGAAATGGGTCGTTTTTAGCTCACTTAGGTCAAAAGGATCGTTTTTGAGCTAACTTAGTTGAAATGGATCGTTTATGAGCTAACTTTGATGAAATGGATCATTTTTTAGCTAATTTAGTTGAAATGGATCGTTTTTAGCTAACTTAGGTGAAATGGATCATTTAAGAGCTAATTTAGGTGAAATGGATCTTTTTTTGCTCACTTAGGTCAAATGGATCGTTTATGAGCTAAATTAGTTGAAATGGATCGTTTATGAGATAACCTAGGTAAGATGGGTCATTTTGGAGTTAACGTAGGTGAAATGGGCCATTTTAAAGCTAACGTAGGTAAAATGGATCATTTAGGAGCTAATCTAGGTGAAATGGGTCATTTTTGAGCTAACTTGGATGAACTGCATCATTTATAAGCTAACCTAGGTAAAATGGGTCATTTTGGAGGAAAATAAGCTAACTCTAGGTCATTATGGTAAGCATATTGGAGGAAATAAAGTTAAGTCTAGGTCTTTATGCATTTGTTAAGCAAAACACTAGAGAAACTTACCGTGATCAGGGAGGTGTAGGACCGGGGTGGCTAGTGCCGCTACCTGGAGAAGGATCGTGCGATGCGTTTCTGGAGTTAAGCTGCAACAAAGATCATTTTCAATGTCTCGTTAGCATTACGACACTCAAATGTTGAGACTACCAACTAATGTCCATTCAAACTAAACTCACCGTGCTCCCAGGAGCAATCACTGGCATCGGCGGAGCGGGCTGACCGGACTTCTCGCACACAGACTGCACATTTGGTTTTCAGAACAGAGTCATACTAGTTAGTAATGAGACTCAAATGTTAAGACTAGCAAGTAATCTGCAGAAGAAACTTACCACAAGGAGCTCGTACATGGCCCTTGCCTGCATGTCATTCCGTGCCCTCTCCTCCTCCATCATCTTTCTCGTCCTCTCCTCCATCTCCCGCTGCCTCTCCGCCGCCTCCGCCAGAAGTTTCTCCGTTCTATCTCTCTCAGTCTGTATAGCAGCCTGCAACACCACTCACATGACCATTTGTAATCATTGATGGAAGCGCACACAATGTAATGGAGACAGATAACTGAGTACGTATCACTAACCTTGATGGCGAGTTGCACTGGCCGTTCACGAGGCCTTATCTCAGGAGCGGAGCTCGACTGGCGCGCCTTGATCTCCGGGAGAGTGCTAGGACAACGGATAAGTCCATCTCCAATGGCTATGGAGCCATGGGACCTCCCGCCACCAGATATCATCACCAGCTCTGGATCAATGGGACCCTGGCTCGGGTTAAAGTCCTCCCCTTTCCTCGCCTTCCCCTCATCTCTATATCTCACGAGCTTGTTGTGGGAGGAGATGTTGGTGAAGTTGTTTGCATCATCGAGGTCAGACTGAGAGAAAGCCTTGACTTTCTTGTAAGAGCCAGTGTGGGCCATGGCATACAGGTCGTACACCTCTGGCACCTTATCCGCCTTATTGTGGCGTGCCTGAAAGAGAGAAGCAATGAAAGTTAGTAATTAAAGGGCTCAAGCTAGCATGATGAATGAATTGCATGAATCATGAAGCAAACCACATACCCAGTTGCGCCCGAACTGATATAAGTTGGAGCTGCCTTGATGGTGTGGCACACCTTCCATTTGGGCACGTTTGTCCTTGGCCTGGTTGTGGAGGGCTAGCCATTCTTGTGAGCACCACTCATCGACCAACACCTCCCAACAATCCATCCGATCCGCACACCATCTCGGAGGCGCCTAAGTTAGCAAATAGAAACTTGAGCGCTACGGCTAAGAATTACTAAATGAAGGAACTTAAGTAGAAGGCCTTAAGAATTACCTTCATGTACTGCTCCTTACTCAGGAACTTATCGCGGCACGCCGGCTTGGTCTTCTTGATACCACGCAAGGCGTAGTAGTCTCGAACAGCCTGCACCCGAGCCTCGTGCCGTAAGTTCTGGAGTAGGCGCTTGCAGACGTTCTCGATAACATTTGCGCAGTCCTCCTCGTATCCCTCCTCACACCTGTAGAATGTCTGCAATCAAATGAGACAATATTGATTAGTACAATTAATAACTAGCTAGTTGAAGATTTTGAAATGTGTAAAGGAGAAATTACCCAGAACGTCCTGATCACCATGTCTGCCCTCGTGTCGCACACGACACCGTCGATAATGACATCCGGCGGGGCCGGGGCAGCCACGTAGTGCTCCCAGCTCAACCCAAGCTCTGGAAGCCGACCCTCACCAGGCAACGTGACAAACCCCGGGAAGTTTTGCCGGCAAAGAACTCCAAGGACGGAGTTGGGCCGGCGGACACTATGATGGTGGTCCCAACCCCTGCAGCATGACAAGGCCAACGCATTAGTTATTTGAAGAAACGTGAATGCAGAAGGTACAAAAATTTTAAATGCACTTACGTACCTCTCCCCATCAGGGAAGATCAACCACCTCTGCTCGCGGGTCGCCGGCACGGACGGGAGCCGTGTAGCACCACGCTGGTAGACGGTGCCACCCTCCTCCTCAAGATCAGTCGGCTCCCCGCCATCATCAGCATGGCCACTCGGCTCCTCGGGCTGATCCGGCCAGGTACCCCATCCGGACGTGTGCTCCTCCGGGGTCTCGTGGGCCGAACTCTCGTGGGCCGAAGGCCAGTCGACCCGAGGCTCGTGGGCCCAAGACCCGTGGACCGGAGGCTCGTGGACCGGAGTCCGTGTAGCCTCCTCCTCGGACGAGTCCACCCTAGCAGTCACGTGCTCGGGTGAAACAGCTGGGGGTGGCGGCGAGGAAGGCGCCCTAGCAGTCACCCTACCTCCTCTCCCGCGACCACGTGCCCCACCTCCTCTCTTCCTACCTCGTCCCCTGCTGGGCACCGCGGTGGACGAAGAAGGGCCCGGCGGTGTGGACATACTGTCCAGCAACGCTCGGCGAAGAGGTACGTCTGGAATCGAAGACCTCAGACCACGCGCCGAGGAAGAAGGAGCCTTGGCGCGCTCCCGACCAGCGCCCACCATCTTTCAACACCTGCCATGACAAACAGTAAACGAAATTAGTACAACATAAAAAAAAGACCGACATGAATAATAATATGTGTATCACTTAAGTGTATCATCATCAAGTACAACATTAAAAAATTTAATACCTGACACTACTAATAATCTCGATCAGTATCATCAATAAATGCATAATCATCATCATCACTATAATCAATGACGGGCTCATAGGGTTCAGTGGCATCAACATGTGCAAGGCCACCTTGACGTAATCGGTCAAGCAATGACAGGTCATCCGCAGCAGTAACCTCTTCTTGTTCCGGCTCTTCTTGTTCCTCCTCTGGGGTGATGTCGGATTCACTGTCACTGTCTACTTCAATGTTTTGGGGTGAAGTATAGCGGTTCTTGAAACGCTTTTTGGAAAGACGTGTCTCTTGGAAGAATTCTCCTTCATATGTGTCTGGGTTAATGTGAGGTTCATAATCCTCTTCCTTTGGGGGAGATAGTCTAGCACGTGGCGGCACTTCATAAACGACATCCCAACCTTTCAGATTTGGATTAGTTTGGCAGGCCCACGGTAGATAGAATACTTGGGTTGCCTGTTGAGCCGTAATATAGACATCAGGAACATCTAAATGGGTGCTTTGGTTGATTTCAACTAGCCCTATATGTTCATGAGTTCTTCTAGTCTCCTTCGGCTGAAACCAATAACATTTGAAGACTACGACATTCGGTGGGTTTTCACCATAGAATAGAAGTTCATAAATTGCTTCAACTCTCCCATAATACTCGGTACCTCCTTCGCCGATAGCAGATACACAACAATTTGTAGACTTTCGGTCGGCCATAGATAGCTCTTTGCCATAGGTACGAAAGCGATACCCGTTGATGTCGTATTTGTCAAATGAACGGACCTTATAGTCAAAACCATTAGCGACTTGTCTCAATTCGGCATCCATAGACTCTGAATTAGCCTACAAGTTTAATATGAAAGGATTGTTGCATTACGCACAAATTAGCGAATGAAACCGGGATAGCCGCCTACAAATTAGCCTACAAGTCTAATAGAAATTACCGTTTGTTTGAACCAAGAGATGAAACCGGGATAGCCGCCACCTTGCTTTGCGAGAAGCTCATACTCTTCGACAGAATCCTTTTGGATCACCGCTCCATACGAGAATAAGGCGACGTATCGACTGTATGAAATATCCAGGAATAAGAGCAGTTCAAAGGAAATAGAAGTTGCGAAACTATGTACCGAGAACTTACTCGATGTACGGCCGCACTTCTATCAGGTTGTTGAAGATATACAACGAAATGGTCCGCCATTGTTCGTTATCCAAAGATACTGGATTTGAAACACTGGCTGGTGCGAGATTCCCTTTGAATAGGCTGAGGTTGGATCCACCCTTTTTAGGGTCGTCAGCATTGTACCGAGGCTTCGGATTATGCAAATGACGATTTTTGGCTTCGTAGTGTGCTGTCACGAAGTTTGCCGCCTCCTCAGTGATGAATGCCTCAGCCATCGATGCTTCAATTCTACGTTTATTTTTACATTTTTGTCGAAGCGTCTTCTGCATCCTCTCAGTTGGGTAGCACCAACGATTTTGCACGGGCCCCCCCAATCTTGCCTCGGTCGGGAGATGCAAAATCAAATGTTGCATTGGATTAAAGAAGCCCGGTGGAAAGATCTTCTCTAACTTGCAGATCAACTCCGGCGCCAACTCTTCCATTTCTTCTAGCACGCTAGGCGATAGTTCTTTCGCACAAAGAACACGGAAGAAATAGCTGAGTTCTGCCAGTACTAGCCATTCATCCTCAGGGATGAAGCCACGCAACATCACCGGCATTACCCGCTCAATCCATATGTGCCAATCATGACTCTTGAGACCAAATATCTTCAATTTATCAAGACTGGCTCCCCTCTGTAGATTCGCTGCATACCCATCGGGGAACATCAACTGCATTTTCACCCACAAGATAATTTCCCTCATAGCCGGCCTTCCAAGATTGAACCATGCCTTTGGCTTCGTCCAGTTCTGCTTTCCTTTCGGTTCTTTCATGTTTTGTAACGGCCTATCACATAGCGCCTCCAGATCGACTCTAGCCTTAGTATTATCCTTTGACTTCCCATCTATGCCGAACAATGTACCAAAAAGTGCCTCGGCGATATTCTTCTCAGTGTGCATCACGTCGATGTTGTGTGGGCAAAGGAGGTCTTTGAAGTAAGGCAGATCCCATAAGCATGTTTTGTGAGTCCAGGCGTGCTTAGAATTATACCCCTTGAAGTACCCTGGACGCTCGGGATCTGGCTCGAGAGCGTTTAACTGATCCAGGGTCTGTTGGCCTGTCAATGCATGTGGTGCAGAGTTTTTGACAACTCTACCTCTGATGAAGTTCTTCTTGTCTTTCCTGAACTTATGGCGAGGATTCAGGAACTCTCTATGCATGTCGAAGCAAGAAAACTTGCGACCGGCCTGAAGCCAACGAAACTCAAGAGCTCCCTTGCATGTGGGGCACGGGAACCTTCCATGCACACACCAGCCAACGAATAGCGCATACGCCGGCAAGTCATGCGTCGAGTACATGTACCAGACACGCATTATGAAGTTCCGTTTGCTATAGGCATCGTATGTCTTGAACCCATTATCCCAGGCTTCTTGCAATTCGTCCTTAAGCGGTTGCATGTACACATTCATATTTTTCCCCGGATAGTTGGGCCCTGGAATTATCAACGTCAGGAAAATGTTCTTTCTTTTCATAATCTGTCCGGGGGGGAGATTGAGTGGAAAGACAAATACGGGCCAACAACTGTATTGGGCTGCCGTCATACCAAACACACTGAACCCATCCGTGCTGATGCCGACTCGAGGATGCCTCGGATCTGCCGCTTTGTCACCATGTAATTCATCAAACTTTTTCCACGCAACACCATCCGATGTGTGTACAATCATCAGATTCCCATCTGCATCTAGTTCGGTTCTTTTGCCCGTTTTGTGCCATGTCATCTGTCTGGCCGTCTCTTCGACCATGAAAAGACGTTGAAGTCTTGGTACGATTGGCATATACCGAAGAACACTAACGGGGATTTTGGTCTGTGTCTTCTCACCCATACCGTTGTCTACCACAACATACCTGGAAGACTTGCAAATGGGACAACAGTTCAAGTCCGCATAGTCAAGCCTAAACAAGACACATCCTTTCTCACAGGCATGTATCTTATCATAGGGCATCTTCAGTGCACGGAGGATTTTGTCCGACTGGTACAGGTTTGCAGGCATTACATGGCCTTTGGGTAGAAAGCGTCCAAATACTGTCATCATTGCATCATAGCATTCTCTGCCCAAGTTGAACTGAGCCTTCAGAGCCATTACTTGTGAGATGGCATCCAACTGACAAAGCTCAGTGTGCTCATGGAGCGGACGTTTTGCAGACTCCAACATTTCATTGAAGGCCTTTGCAGATTCCTCCATCTCCTCGTCCGAATCCCGAGCATCATCAAAGTCTTGCACCATGTTTTCCATACCGGTACCATGCTCGTCGGTGCGACGACGATCCACCTCGGCTCGGTCACGTTGGGCAGACTCACCATGAAATGTCCACACCGTATAATCGGGCGTAAAACCACTCTTCTGCAGGTGTTTGCCCATTTCAGCCTCTGTCCTCTTTTCCCAATTGCCGCACCGTAAACAGGGGCACCAGGTTTTCCTCTGGCCATTTGCAAATGCGGCTCGCACAAACCCCTTGGTTTTTGTGAACCATTCAGTGCTCCATTTGTTCTGACCAGTGTGACCGGTGTACATCCACGCACGATCACTCATCTTGACTTTCAGAGCTACTAGACACACAACAAATATATATATATATAATTCACCATGTATGTATTCATCAGTTGATCTACTTTGTCAATTTTATTACGTCCATGCAACCTACACTCTAATAGGTAATGATAGGTCCTAATCCCACCCGAGTATGTTTAGATTGGGTTCATTTTCCCATGCTATGCCCCGGATCCTACGCAAAATTTCGGCAGCACCTCCCCGCTGTTCTCCTGATACACGTCTCTGCAATAAACAGAGAGGATGTGTACCCGGAGAACAACAGGGGAGGCACTGACGAAATTTATGCGTCGGATCCGGAGCAAAGCATATGGGAAAACGAACCCAATCTAAACATACTCGGGCTGTCCATGGATAGCGTTGGACAATTCGAAAGAATCAAGGTTATAAATATGCAAATGCATGCATATTTATAACTATGACGCTTTCGAACGGGAGACACATATTGGTTACGCATACTGATAATTCAAGACACATATATATCTAGCTATCAAGTTTCATCGGAATAGATCAAATAATTAATGGGGGAGGAGGACATGTCATTTGTGCTCACCCACGAACGAAGGGGCAGAGCTCGTCAAACGCACGGCCAGGTCGTCGAACACCAAACCTCGCAGCGATGAAACAACTGCACATTTAAAACTACCCGATCAACACAATTATATATGATGTTTTTCATAACAAAATCGAAAGATATATGACCTAACTAATAATTCACAAATATATGACCCCGTCGGCTTCTGGAAGGCCAAAGAACACCTTTTCGGGACGTGTCGGGGGTCGGGGTGTCGTGTCGGTCTCGGGGTGCCGTGTCGGGGTCGGGGTTGGGGTCTCGGGGTCGGGGTGTCGGGTCGGGGTGTCGGGTCGGGGTGCCGGGTCGGGGTCGGTGTGCCGTGTCGGTGTCGGGGTCGGGGTGTCGGGTCAGGCTCGGGGTCGGGGTGTCGGGGTCGGGGTCCGGGTCGGGGTATCGTGCTCGGGGTCTCGGGGTCGGGGTGCCGGGTCGGGGTCGGGGTGCCGTGTCGGTGTCGGGGTCGGGGTGTCGGGTCAGGCTCGGGGTCGGGGTGTCTTGTCGGGGTGCCGGGTCGGGGTCGGGGTGCCGTGTCGGTGTCGGGGTCGGGGTGTCGGGTCAGGCTCGGGGTCGGGGTCTCGGGGTCGGGGTGTCGGGTCGGGGTGCCGGGTCGGGGGTGCCGTCTCGGGGTCGGGGTGCCGGGTCGGGGTCGGGGTGTCGGGGTGTCGGGTCAGGCTCGGGGTCGGGGTGTCGGGGTCGGGGTCGGGATGTCGGGGTCGGGGTCGGGGTCGGGGTGCCGTGTCGGTGTCGGGGTCGGGGTGTCGGGTCAGGCTCGGGGTCGGGGTGTCGGGGTCGGGGTCTAGGGGTCGGGGTGTCGTGTCGGGGTGCCGCGTCGGGGTCGGGGTGCCGTGTCGGGTCGGGGTTTTTTCCTCTTTTTTCCTTTTCTTCTTCTTCCTATTCTTCCTTTTCTTCCTCTTCTTCTTTTTTCTTCTCCTCCTCCTCTTCTTCTTCTTCCTTTCCTTTTTCCTCTTCTTCTTCTCCTCCTCTCCTCTTTTTTCTTCTTCTTCTTCTTCCTCTTCTTCTTTTTTCTTCTCCTCCTCCTCTTCTTCTTCTTCCTTTCCTTTTTCCTCTTCTTCTTCTCCTCCTCTCCTCTTTTTTCTTCTTCTTCTTCCTCTTCTTCTTTTTTCTTCTCCTCCTCCTCTTCTTCTTCTTCCTTTCCTTTTTCCTCTTCTTCTTCTCCTCCTCTCCTCTTTTTCTCTTCTTCTTCTTCTTCCTCTTCTTCTTTTTTCTTCTACAACCTAAACCTAAAACTAAACCTAAACCTAAAACTAAACCTAAAACTACAACTAAAACTAAATCTAAACTAAAACTAAAACTAAAAAGGAAAAAAAAGAAAAAAAAGAAAAAAAACTGAAAAATGGGGGCTCACCTGGGGGGTGGAGGAGGCCGGTGGAGGAGGGGGCGGGGCGGTGGAGGAGGCGGCCTGGGGGCGGCGGCGAGCCGGGGCGGCGGGGGCGACGGGGCGGCGGGGGCGGGGGCGCGGGGGCGCGGGGCGGCGGGGGCCGGGGGCGGCGGGGGCCGGGGCGGTGAGGGCGACGGGGCCCCGGGGCGGCGGCGAGCCGGGGCGGCGGGGGCGACGGGGCGGCGGGGGCGACGGGGCGGCGGGGGGCGCGGGGCGGGGGCGCGGGGCGGCGGGGGCCGGGGCGGCGGGGGCCGGGGCGGTGAGGGCGACGGGGCCCCGGGGCGGCGGCGAGCCGGGGCGGCGGGGGCGACGGGGCGGCGGCGGCGCGCGGCGGGCGGCGGCGTGGGAGGAGAGAAACGGCGGCGTGGGAGGGAGAGGGAAGAAGCGAGTAACGGGCGGGGGTACGGGCCGTTAGGTAGTAGGCTCTTTGCCGTCCGCCCCCCTTTGCCGTCCGCTTTTTTGCCTCTTTGCCGTCCGCTAGCGGACGGCAAAGAGGTGGCCCGTTAAGTTTTTCAAAAACGGGCGGGGGTGGGGGCCACCTCACTCTTTGCCGTCCGCCAGCGGACGGCAAAGATTCTTTGCCGTCAGCTGGCCGACGGCAAAGAGCTGGTGGACGGCAAAGAGCTTCTTTGCCGTCTGCTTTTGGGTAGCTGATGGCAAAGAGCTGGCGGACGGCAAAGAGCTTCTTTGCCGTCAGCTAGCAGACGGCAAAGAGCTGGCAGATGGCAAATTAGCTGATTCCAGTAGTGTTAATTCCTTTCATACCGCGGTTTCCCTAAATCTTAAAAACTTCATCCACACAAAACTCAACAAGAACTCGTGGGATAAGTTAGTATAAATCAACGCATAAACCTTATCATTCTCTACTGTAGCAAATCACATAAATTATTATTTGACATTGCATACCAAATGCGTCTGCATATTTAATAGTCCTACCCTCAAATAGAATCATAAAACAAGCAAACATATGCAAACATAACAGTAATCTGTCTAAATAGAACCGTTTGTATAGAACGCAAGAGTAATCATACTTCCCTAACTCCAAAGTTCTGAAAAATTACCACACTGTAAAAAATTGTTGTTACTCATTGTGTAAAAATTTCAAGATTTTATCATGTTCTGACAATTCACAAATATTCAAAACATAACAACAAACTTTCCTTTTTTAAAAACATTAACATATGGACTTGCAAAATAAGCATGGTAAAGGCTATACTTGACCTTTTTATTGAACTAAAAGATGCAAAACATTACTCTAAATAATAGCAAGCAAATCCTAATAAAAGAAAATGATGCTCCAAGCAAAACACATATCATGTGGTGAATAAAAATATAGCCCCAAGTAAAGTTACCGATGAACGAAGACGAAAGAGGGGATGCCATCCGGGGCATCCCCGTGCTTAGTTGCTTGGGTATTCCTTGAATATTACCTTGGGGTGTGATACGTCTCCAACGTATCTATAATTTTTGATTGTTCCATGCTGTTATATTATCAATCTTGGATGTGTTATAATCATCTTATATCATTTTTTGGTACTAACCTATTGACACAGTGCCAAGTGCCAGTTGTTGTTTTCTGCATGTTTTTTACATCGCACTAAATCAATAACAAACGGAGTCCAAATGCAATGAAACTTCACAGAGATGTTTTATGGACCAGAAGACACCCATTGGGCCAGGGCAACGCCTAGGGGGGTGCTCCGAGGGGAGCACAACCCACTAGGGCGCGCCAGGAGGCCCAGACGCGCCCTGGTGGGTTGTGCCCACCTCGGGTGCCCCCCGGACCACCTCTTTGCTCTATAAATACCCCAATAGTCCAGAAGCCCTAGGGGAGTCGACGAAAATCAATTCCAGCCGCTGCAAAGTCCAAAACCACCAGATCCAATCTAGACACCATCACAGAGGGGTTCACCACTTCCACTGGTGCCTCTCTGATGATGCGTGAGTAGTTCTTTGTAGACCTTCGGGTCCGTAGTTAGTAGCTAGATGGCTTCCTCACTCTCTCTCTCTCTCTCTCTATTTTGATTCTCAATACAATGGTCTCTTGGAGATCCACATAATATAACTCTTTTTGCGGTGTGTTTGTTGGGATCGGATGAACTTTGAGTTTATGATCAGATCTATCTTTTTTTTTATATCCATGAAAGTTATTTGAGTTTGTTTGATCTCTTATATGCATGATTTCTTATAGCCTCGTATTTCTTCTCCAATATTTGGGTTTTGTTTGGCCATCTTGATCTATTTATCTTGCAAAGGGAAGAGGTGCTTTGTAGTGGGTTCGATCTTATGGTGCTTGATCCCAGTGACAGAAGGGGAACCGACACGTGTGTATCGTTGCTACTAAGGATAAAACGATGGGCTCTATTTCTACATAAATAGATCTTGTCTTCATCATGTCACCGTTCTTATTGCATTACTCCGTTTCTCCATGAACTTAATACACTAGATGCATGCTGGATACTGGTCGATGTGTGGAGTAATAGTAGTAGATGCAGGCAGGAGTCGGTCTACTAATTTTGGACGTGATGCCTATATAATGATCATTGCCTGTATATTGTCATGATTATTTAAAGTTCTATCAATTCCCAACAGTAATTTGTTTACCCACCGTTTGCTATTTTTCTCGAGAGAAGCCACTAGTGAAACCTACGGCCCCCGGGTCTCTTTCTCATATATTTGCCTTTGCGATCTACTTTACCGCTACCCGAAAGGGATTGACAACCCCTTTTACACGTCGGGTTGCGAGTACTTGTTATTTGTGTGCAGGTGTTGTTTACGTTGTGTTGCTTGGTTCTCCTACTGGTTCGATAACCTCGGTTTCATCACTAAGGGAAATATCTACTGCTGATGTGCTGCATCATCCCTTCCTCTTTGGGGAAATACCGACATAGCTTCAAGCCGCATCAAAAGAAATTTCTAGCGCCGTTGTCGGGGAGGATCTTCAACATATACCAGGTTCCTAATCACAAATCTCATCTCCTCGCAATTTATATTATTTGCCATTTGCCTCTCGTTTTCCTCTCCCCCACTTCACAAAAATTTCCCGTTTTATTCGCCCTCTTTTTCGTTCGATTTGTAAACTCTCCTCTCTGTCTCCATGACCGACCGTAGAGAAGCTAAGGGTTTCTCCCAAGTTTTAATGCTTTGGATAGCCCCTCTGTCCTCTCTAAGCTCATAAATAATGCTGCTATGGAAAGACTTACCAGGGTTGTTAAGGAAAACTCTAACAATTTTGATGAAGATGATCCCGGAATTTTTTGTTATTTGATTGATGAATCTTTGAGAGATGCTTGGGATAGGCTGTTGAGGATTCGAGCTAGCTATGTGCCCCAATATCAGATAGAGATATACCTGAAAAGTTTTTATGTTGGTTTACCTTCTTTCTTCAAGCAAGTTTTGAATTCTATATTTGAAAATGGTTTTCTTGAAGGGGATGCCGTTGATACTTATGAAAAGATGAAAACCATATTTGGGCACCCCAAGGGGGAAATTGTTGAATCAACTACCCTTTTGTGCTTTTATCAAAATGAAATAATCAAAGAGATGAAGGCCAGCTTAGATACGAATTTTCGCAATGTGCTTAATCTTTCTTCTACTATTAATGGTCATGTGCTTTCACAAAATAAAAAAAAATATATGCCATTGATAAGAAATTTTCTCTTTGCTATCAAAAAGGGGGAGATGACAAAACCTAGATCCTTGCTTTATGCCTAGCTAAGGGCGTAAAACTATAGCGCTTGTTGGGAGTCAACACAATGAATAATATTTATTTTTACTTTTTTCTTTCTGTTCTTGAGTGTTAACACAATTATGCTACTGTTATGATTGTGTTTTTTGTGTTCTAATTAGTGTTTGTGCCAAGTAGAACCTTAGGATCTTCTTGGGTGATAGTTGTTTGATCTTGCTGGAAAAAACAAAAACTTTTGCGTCCAGAGTTAGAATAAATCACAGAAGCGACGAAAAACTCTGAATTTTTTTTACAGTATATCTATATAAAAATTTCCCAAGTCTTCATATTTTTTCAGGATTTTTGGAGTTACAGAAGTATTCGAACAATTCAGATTTCTAAGACTGTTCTGTTTTTGACAGATTCTGTATTCCTTGTGTTGTGTGCTTGTTTTGATGGCTATATGGTTTTCTTTGATGATTTTTTGCCATAGAAAAGTTGGAATACAGTAGATATAATGCAATAATAAAATATGAATAGGTTGCAACAATAATTATAGTAGTGATTTATTTTCTTATACTAACGGATCTCACGAAGGTTTTGTTGAGTTTTGTGTGATTGAAATTTTCAAGTTTTGGGTTATCTTACGATGGATGAAGGAATAAGGAGTAAGAAGAGCCTAAGCTTGGGGATGCCCCGGCATCCCAAGCTATCATCCAAAGAGAGAAAGCAACTAAGTTTGTGGATGCCCCGAGTGGCATCCCCTCTTTCTTCTAACGACCATCAGTATTTTACTCGAAGCTATATTTTTATTCGTCACATACTATGTGTTTTGCTTGGAGCATCTTGTATGATATGAGTCTTTGCTTGTTTTATTTTGTAATTTTAAGTCTTGCTTCCTTGCTGGAAACACCTATTTGAGAGAGCCAAAATTATGCCATGACTTGTTAAAATTGCTCTCTATGCTTCACTTAAATTTTTATGAGCTATGGATTTGCTCTAGTGCTTCACTTATATCTTTTTGAGCACGGTGTGCTTTAGTATTTTTGAAGAAATGCTCTCTTGCTTCACTTAGATTTATTTGAGAGTTAGTCAAACCTTTCAAGAAATTCTCTCTTGCTTCACTTAGATTAATTTGAGAGAAAGAAATTTTATGCTCATGATCTTCACTTATCAAAAGCAACACATGAAAATTAGTTCCAAAGTGATAGATATCCAAGAAGGATATAATAAAAACTTTCATGAAGATCATTGGACAAAATAAACTTGATTGTTGGTAATAGTTTTGAGATATGATGATGTGATATGTGATTCATGTTGATGAGTAATTATGCTTTAGTAAGAACATTGGTGTTAAGGTTTGTGATTCCCTATGCAAGCACAAAAGTCAATAGTCATGCAATGAAACTACATCGTACTTGTGGTGCATTATTCGGTGTTAATTATGCTTAATGCTCGCTTATGAGATTATTCGTTTCTTGGTTGGTCGCTTCTCAATCTTTTTCTAGCCTTCATTTTGCACTAAGTATGATCTCTACTTGTGCATCCAAAAACCTTTAAACTAGTTTTGCCACATGAGTCCACTATATCTACCTATATGCGGTATTCTTTTGCCGTTCTAAGCAAATTTGTATGTGCCATCTCTAATTTTCAAAATAAACTTGTCTTTTGTGTGTTCGTACCGCTTGCGGAGCGGTGAGGGGTGGCTAATATTTTCCATGCTAGATGTGTTATTCTCACGATGAGTGTTTATTCACTTGTCATTGCATGAGAGTAAGGCAAAGGTATTAGCTGTCGGCGTTCTGGGAACGGGGGTCCCCAGACTTGCCTGCCTGCGGCCCACGGCGTGGCTATGCGAGCAGGCCCGTACGGCCCATCTTCATCGACAAGGCATTCAAGACCCTCGCGAGGGGCCAAACCTCGCGGGGTGGACGGCCCAGGACCTCCTCAGGAGCGGCCACGCTCAGCAGGCTCACGAGGGGCGGAGAGATCAAGGCAAGGCAAACCTCCGAGGACTTCGTGACGTGAGCCATGACGATCGACACCAGGCGGGCGCCAACGCGCGCAGCGTCCTTGTTTCCTCTTTGGTGCTAAGGAAGCAGGCGCAGACGCGGAGTACCGAGGCGTCAAGCAAAGGTTTCCATGTCAGTGCAACGAGACCAAGACCATGAGGCCATCAAGATGGAGGTCACCGTGGAGCCCAAGACGGCGTCACCACCAGAGTCTTTCGCAGGCGAAGACTACTTTTGTCAGGATAAGCTGTACTAGTTGTCACCTTTCAAATTGGCCGCCGTTGTTGGCTCCCTTCCCGCTCAATATTTGGGAAGAGGACCAGGGCCTATATAAGTAGAACTAGCCACCACAGTAGGGGAACATCATCAGATCTAGAGCCAACTCCTAGCCACACACCAAACACAAGAACACCTCAACCTCAGGAGGCAGTTCTTCCCCTTGTACTGTTCATCATCAGCCCAAGAGGCAATCCAGCACCACCACACTGGAGTAGGGTATTACACCACAACGGTGGCCCGAACCAGTATAAATCTCATGTCTTTTTGTGTTGCGAGTTCGTCGAGTTCGTCCGCGAGATCTTAGCGAGCTAGGGCGTGGATCGGTAGGAGGGAAAGAACTTCGCGCGCACCCTGGAGTTCGAACCTTAAGGGTTTTGCCGGAACCCGTGATCCGACATTTGGCGCGCCAGGTAGGGGTGCGCCGTAGCTTCTCCTCTGTTGATCTGCGCTTCGCCCTCATGGCAGGCGCCCCGCCAGCGGCTCCAACGGTCGGTGCCGACGACGGGGCCAGGGGCTCCGAGGCCTGGCCCCCTCCCTTCGGCAGGTGCGATGGCCACCCAAGTTCAGGCCGGAGATGCCGCCGCGCTACGACGGCGCGGCCGCCCCGTCAGTGTTCCTGCTGGCATACGAGGAGGCCGTCCTCGAGGCCGGGGGTGATGACAAGGTCATGGCCAACTGGCTCCCCATGGCCCTCGCCGGTGAGCCACGCGCGTGGCTGCTCAACCTCCCTGGATCCACGGTGGCATCCTGGGGGGAACTCCGCGACCTCTTCACTGCTCGCTACGTGGTACCGGCGCACCACGCAGTCGCGGCCCTGCTGGGCGGCTCTCAAGCACTGCCTCCAGATCGCCATGTCAAGCCGTTCCTCAGCCAGATTGGTGCCGTTTCCAAGCGCCCGGGGGCTCCGCCGGGTTGGGCTGCGCGAGAGGCCGACCTCACCTTCGGCTCAGAAGACCACCCCGACTCCACCGCAGGCTCGGGCATGCTCCCAATGCTCTGCACACCCACCATCTGCAACGTGGCTGTTACCAAGACCCTCATCGACGGCACTGCCGGCCTCAACTTGCTCTCCGTGGAGGCCTTCAGCCTTCTTCATGTGCCACTCGAGTGGCTCAGCCTCAGCAAGCCTTTCTCAGGAGTTGGTGGCGGCACTGCCTGCTCTCTAGGACAGATCCGCCTCCCCGTCACCTTCGGCACACGTGACAACTACCGCACCGAGCTGGTCGACTTTGACATCGCCCGCATCGGCCTCCCGTACGACGCCATCCTCGGGTACCCAGCTCTGGCCCAGTTCATGGCGGCGACTCATCCGGCCTATAACCTCATGAAGATGCCTGGGAGCAAAGGCGTCCTCAACATCAAGGGGGACACCAAGGAGGCCGTGATGGCACTCAAGCTCGCCCTGAAAACCGTTGTGGTGGCGCAGCCTGCCGACGCGGGCACCTCCGTGCCCAAGGGAGTCGTACCGACCAAGAAGAAGCAGTTGTTCACACAAGACAAGGCGGAAACCAAGCAGGTGCCAGTCAACGAAGACAGGACCTCAGGAGCCACCTTTACCATAGGTGCCAGCCTCGACCCAGGTCAAGAGGAAGCATTGGTGAAGTTCTTGCGTGCAAACAAGGATATATTCGCGTGGGAGCCCAATCAGCTGGTAGGAGTCCCGAGAGAGGTGATCCAGCATCATTTAAGGGTATGCCCCAATGTACGCCCCATGAAGTAGCGGGCGAGATGGCAGTCCACTGAGAAGCAGTCCTTCATCGTCCAAGAGACCCGCAAGCTGGAGGCGGCGGGTGCCATTCGCGAGGTTCGGTATCCCGAATGGCTGGCGAACCCCGTCGTAGTGCCGAAGAAAGGCGGGAAGGAACGGATGTGTGTCGACTTCACCAACCTTAACAAAGCCTGCCCCCAAGATCCGTTCCCGCTCCCACACATTGATTAGATCGTCGACTCCACCGCCAAGTGCGACCTGCTATGCTTCCTGGATGCATTCTCAGGGTATCACCAGATCAAGACGGCGGTAGAAGATGTGGAGAAGACAGCCTTCCTGACCCCGTGTGGGGTGTACTGCTACACCTGCATGCCCTGTGGTCTGCGCAACGCGGGTGCAACCTTTCAGCGACTAATGCACATCGCCTTGAGGCGGCAGCTCGGGAGAAACACAGAGGCCTACGTCGACGACATTGTGGTGAAGTCTCGGGAGGCGAGGACCCTGATTCAAGACCTAGAGGAGACCTTCGCAAGCCTGCGCCAAGTGAACTTGCGGCTTAACCCGGAGAAGTGCATGTTCGACATCCCTTCCGGCAAGCTGCTGGGCTTTCTCGTGTCCCACAGAGGGATCGAGGCGAATCCAGAGAAGATCAAGGCCATCGAGGACATGAGTCCGCCGCAGACCCTCAAGCAGATGCAGAAGCTGGCTGGTCGGGTAACTGCGTTGGGACACTTCATCTCCAAGCTAGGGGAACGCGCCCTACCCTTCTTCAAGCTAATGACGAAGAAGGGCCCATTCGAGTGGACCCAGGAGGCCGACCGAGCTTTTCAAGACCTCAAGAGATACCTGACCAGCCCTCCGGTGATGGTGGTGCCACGACCCTTCGAGCCCCTAGTACTCTACCTCGCCGCTACCCCGTACTCCGCCAGTGCAGCACTGGTGGCGGTTCGGGAGGAGCACCAAGCCAAGGGCGCGCTGCACCGGGCTACAGCTGAAGCAATGCAAGACTGGGAGGGCGCCGCAAGAGCCGTGGCATCGCTGACAGAAGACCAAGCTCAGCAGGACGACGCCGTCAAAATTCCCGCAAACCATCAAGCATCAGGAGTCCCGTCACGTCAGGAGACGTCCCAACTTCTGCAAGGCGCGAGCCCAGATAGTGCGCCAGCCCTCGTCGAACACCCAGTGTATTTCGTCAGCACCGTGTTGCGAGATGCGAAGGCGCGATATCCCATGCCTCAGAAGCTCCTGCTCGCACTCTTGGTGGCCTCGCGCAAGCTGCGGCACTACTTCCAAGGGCACCCCATCAAGGTTGTCTAAGCCTACCCGTTGGAGAGGGTGCTCAGGAGCCCCAATTCTGCTAGGAGGGTCGCTGAGTGGAACATCGAGCTGCAACCATTCCAGTTAGAGTTCAGCACTACCAGGGTCATCAAGGGAGCCACGCTCGCTGATTTTGTGGTGGAATGGACGGACGTCCCGACACTTGAAGTAGGCGAAGACCGGTCCACCTCGCCAGGAAGTGAGGCACCAGATGGTTGGGTCATGTACTTCGATGGCGCCTTCGCGCACCAAGGCGCAGGGGCTGGAGCAGTACTCATCTTGCCCACTCAGGATAAGCTCTACTACGCCGTGCAACTCTACTTTCAGCATGGCGAGAAGGTCTCCAACAACATTGCGGAATACAAAGGCCTCAGAGCTGGCCTGAAGGCCGCGACAGCTCTGGGGGTGAAGCGCCTTACCGTTAAAGGAGACTCACAGCTCCTCGTCAACTTCTCCAACAAGGTATACGAGCCGAAGGACGAGCATATGGAGGCATACCTCACGGAGGTGCGCAAGATGGAGAAGCAGTTCTTGGGCCTGGAGCTGCAGCACATGCCCCGGGGCACCAACAAGGAGGCCGACAACATCGCCAAGAGAGCATCCAAGCGGCAGCCGCAAGAGCCCGGCGTCTTTGAGGAACGGCTCTTCAAGCCATCGGCGACACCACCATTTTCAAACACAGCTCAGCCTCGGGAGGAGCTCCCACAGCCTCCTGCCACAGGAGCCCCGGCCTGTGGCCCGACCTCAGGAGCTCGCTTGCTCCTGGCACTCAAGCCTTAGGAGGGATGTTGGACCAAGGAATTCAAGGAAAATCTGGTGCAAGGGGCGCTGCCGGAGAAGGAGGAGGATGGAGAGCGTGTAGTTCGGCAAGCCATGGCGTACTGCATCCAGGACGGTGAGTTGTACAGAAGTGGCCAAACGACGTTTCTCTGCGCTGCATTTCCAGGGACCAGGGGAAGGAGCTGCTAACTGACATACACGGTGGGGACTGCGGGCACCACTCGTCATCACGGACCCTCATCGGCAAAGTATTCAGTTGTGGGTTCTACTGGCCCACTGTGCTCAACGACGCAGCTAAGCTGGTGAAGTCCTGCGAAGCCTGCCAGTTCCACGCCAAGCAGATTCATCAGCCGTCTCAGGGCCTCCAGACCATTCCGCTCACGTGGCCATTCACTGTCTGGGGGCTGGACATCTTGGCCCGTTCCCTCGAGCGCCCGGGGGTTACCGCTACCTCTACGTCGCCATCGACAAGTTCACCAAGTGCGCGGAAGTGGAAGCTGTCCGTACAATCCCAGCCGGCTCTACTGTCAAGTTCATCAAGAGCCTCGTGAGCCGCTTCGGGGTCCCCAACCGTATCATCACAGATAACGGCTCACAGTTCACTAGTAACCTCTTCAAAACCTACTGTGCTAACCTTGGAATGCAGATTTGCTATGCTTCGGTGGCGCACCCCAGGAGCAATGGTCAGGCCGAACGCGCCACCGCGGAGGTCCTGAGGGGCCTCAAGACCAGGACCTTCAAGAAGAAGCTCGAGGCCTTTGGCAGGGGCTGGCACGACGAGCTTTAGTCCGTGTTGTGGTCCATCCGCACCACCGCCACCAAGCCAACGGGCGAGACCCCATTCTTCCTTGTCTACAGAGCTGAAGCGGTCCTTCCTCACGAGGTCAAGCATCGCTTCGCACGGGTCCTGGCGTTCGATGAAATGCAGCAGGACGCCACGCGGGGGATGGACCTCGTGCTGGGGGAGGAACATCGTCGCGAAGCTACACTAAGGGCGGCAAGGTACCAGCAAGCGCTGTGGCGATACCACTGCCGCAACATCCACTCCAGGACGCTCGAGGCGGGCGACCTCGTCCTGAGGCGGGTCCTCTCCAGGGAAGGGCTGCACAAACTTTCACCCATGTGGGAGGGCCCGTTCAGGGTCATCCATGTCTCCAGGCCTGGCGCCGCGCGCCTAGAGACACAGGACGGGATACCCATCCAGAACGCCTGGAACATCCAGCACCTCCGGAAGTTCTACCCATGAAGCAAGGCCGAGAGCCTGTGAAGAAGGCCCGGTGCCTTTGAAGAATCTCCGCCCGTGACACTCTCACGTAATAATGAGTGGGGCTGTACACGCCCCAGAGTCTCAGGAGCGCCGGCCTCAGGCCCTGGGGCTCCCTCCCACGCCTAGTGGCAGCACTTAGCTCCGTGCTGGTGAGAAGACTTGAAGACTAGATTAGGTGCCGGACGCGGCTTTTCGTTTGCTTTCCGTAGTTGGCTCTCTTTTCCTTAATCGAAGTTTGTTTCAGGTGTTCCTTGCTGATTCGATTCCCCCGCCTCTTGCCACATTTTTCGGCTCTGGTTCGCTCGTATTCTCTCTCTCGCATACCTCGCGAAGGGGGCTAGGCAGGTGCCCTCGCGAGCGTTTTTCTTCTCTCTGCCTTCTCTTGAGCGTTTTTACTTCCCTATGCTTTCGCGCGAGCCACCCTCGTTCGGGCCCGAAAGCTGGTGCATCTATCCTAATCCGTGCCCCTCGGGTATCGCGATACCAAGCGCCGGGTCAAGGCTTGGGTGAACGACAAGTCTCCTGGCAAACTCCCTAATGAATTTTTTGCAGTTCTTGAGCAATCACAGACCACAGGGTCAAGGTGGACACAAGGAAACAAACGCCTCGTAAGGAGGAGGACGCCCCGAGTGCACCAGGCTAAGTTATCTTTGCGCAAAATAGCAACACATCACTGAAACAGCAAGCGTAGCTTAATAGTCCATAAATTATGGTTCGATACACGCCCCTCCGGGCTCATTCTGGTTTCATTTCGATGCAGGAAGGAAAAGGGGAACAAGACAAAAGCGACGCTCGCCCCTGCAGTAGCCGACGGGGGCAGGGCCTAGGCGACGTCCCGGGACTAGTCGGACCCCTCCTCGCGCTTCACCGATGCGCGGCGACGAGACGACCTGCTACCACCTTTGAAGTAGGCGCGGCGGCTGGTCAAGGCCACCGCTGCTGGAACTGTCGCCCAGGGAGGAGCCACCATATCCAGACGAGGCGCGGCCGGCGGATTCGTCCTCCTCCTCGTCCCGACCATCGCCAAGGCCGAGCACCTCCTCGCCGTCGTTCGCCTCAGGGCAGCATCCGGCGCGGCGACCGCCTTCCCCGAACACCCTCACGTAAAGGGTCGCGTCGCCGTCGAACTTGAAGCGGAGGGTGCACCGCCTACCCAGGCCGCGCGCGCGGGTAAACGTCTACCAACCGCGGGCCAGAGCTATGTTGCCCGCGACGGAGACCTCGACCGCGACCCAAGAAGCCCGGCTGCAGCAACCGTCTGCCTGCAGGCAGAGCCCACCCGGACCGGAGGCCGGTAGCTCATCGGCAAAGAAGCGGGGGAGCTGGAGCCAGCTGCAGGCCGGATCCTTTGACCAGCCAACGAACTCCGGCGGCGCCTCTGACGCATGGAACGGCGGTCGGGGGGGGGGGGGGGGGGGCGCAACCACGACGCGTCTCCTCTCGTCGACAGGACTGCCGCGACCAGAACGACTCCTGCCACGCACTGCGGCGCCACCCCGAGAGCTGGGGGCCGCGGCGGGGGTCGCGGCATGCTTGCGGGGACGGCCGCGTCCTTGCTTGGGCGCCGGGGAGCCGGGTCCCTCTCGAGGGGCCTTGCCCTTCTCCGTGGCGGAGAACCTCTTCGACGGCGCCATTGCTGCCAGCGGTGGAGTAGGAAGAAACAAGCGAGCGGAGTGGGAAGAGATGGGCGATGGGGGCTCCGCCCCCTCCCTCATTTATAGCAAGGGAAGGCCAACCAGCGCCCCCCACGATCATAGGTAATGATGGTTTTCCTTGCATGTCGCAGGGACTTGTCAAGTCGAGCAGTTGCCGAGGCAGCATGGGGAAGCGGAGACGCCCACGTCCAATCAACCGCCACACGTCGACCAAGGCCGCAGGCTTTTGGGGCCCGCGGCGCTCCGCGCTTGACCTTTGGCTTTGCCTCAAAGCCAAGCCTAAGCGCGCCATGGGCCCCGGGGCTACTGTCAGCATTCTGGGAATGGGGGTCCCCAGACTTGCCTTCCTGCGGCCCACGGCGTGGCTATGCGAGCAGGCCCGTACGGTCCATCTTCATCGACAAGGCATTCAAGACCCTCGCGAGGGGCCAAGCCTCGCGGGGCGGACGACCCAGGACCTCCTTAGGAGCGGCCACGCTCAGCAGGATCACGAGGGGCGGAGAGATCAAGGCAAGACAAACCTCGCCAGGACTTCGTGACGTGAGCCACGAAGATCGACACCAGGCGGGCGCCAGCGTGCACATCGTCCTTGTTTCCTCTTTGGTGCTAAGGAAGCAGGCGCAGGCGCGGAGTACCGAGGCGTCAAGCAAAGGTTTCCATATCAGTGCAATGAGACCAAGACCATGAGGCCAGCAAGATGGAGGTCACCATGGAGCCCAAGACGGCGTCACCACCAGAGTCTTTCGCAAGCGAAGACTACTTTTGTCAGGATAAGCTGTACTAGCTGTCCCCTTTCAAATTGGCCGCCATTGTTGGCTCCCTTCCCGCTCAATATTTGGGAAGAGGACCAGGGCCTATATAAGTAGAACTAGCCACCACAGTAGGGGCACATCATCAGATCTAGAGCCAACCCCTAGCCACACACCAAACATAAGAACACCTCAACCTCAGGAGGCAGTTCTTCCCCTTGTACTATTCATCATCAGCCCAAGAGGCAATCCACCACCACCACACTGGAGTAGGGTATTACACCACAGCGGTGGCCCGAACCAGTATAAATCTCGTGTCTTTTTGTGTTGCGAGTTCGTCGAGTTTGTCCGCGAGATCTTAGCGAGCTAGGGCGTGGATCGGTAGGAGGGAAAGAACTTCGCAAGCACCCTAGAGTTCGAACCTTCAGGGTTTTGCCGGAACCCGTGTTCCGACATTAGCCCAGTCCCGAAATGAAAAAAATGAATTTACTTTATGTTGTCAAATAATAAATTCCTTGGAAAGTGTTGGTATGGAAGGCAACCGTGGATACGGCTGGCCATGGAAAGTGAAAGTATGGTGGAAAAAGGAATAAACTTTATTTTCTGTTTGGGAACCGCCTATGATATATCTAGCATGGAAAGTTTTGGGAACTCTAAGTCATTTTCGTTGGTGGGAAAGACACACCTCCCAAAATATTTTGATCTCTAAGTTTTTTTCTTTGAGCTCTGGCACCTCTACAAATCCCTACTTCCCTCTGCGAAGGGCCTTTCTTTTACTTCATGCAATTTTTATTTTGAATTTGAGTCTCCATCTTCTCTTATAAAAGCACCAACTAGGAGGCAATATGAATGGATCAATGATTGAGCATGATGGGCTAGGGATAACTTATTTTAGCTTTGATATTTTGAAAGACATGGTTGCTTGTTGATATGCTTGAGTATTTAAGTTATCATGTCAAAACTCAACATTGCTTTGAATCACATAAAAGTCCAATTGTCCATGCTATAAAGAAAAGAATATGATATGACATGTTAGGCAGCATTCCACATCAAAAATTCTGTTTTTATCACTTACCTACTCGAGGATGAGCAGGAGTTAAGCTTGGGGATGCTGATACGTCTCCAATGTATCTATAATTTTTGATTGTTCCATGCTATTATATTATCAATCTTGGATGTTTTATAATCACTTTATATCATTTTTTTGGTACTAACCTATTGACATAGTGCCAAGTGCCAGTTGCTGTTTTCTGCATGCTTTTTACATCGCAGGAAATCAATACCAAACGGAGTCCAAATGCAACGAAACTTCACGGAGATTTTTTATGTACCAGAAGACACCCAATGGGCCAAGGCAGCGTCTAGGGGTGCTCTGAGGGGAGCCCAACCGACTAGGGCGCGCCAGGAGGCCCAGGCGCGCCCTGGTGGGTTGTGCCCACCTCGGGTGCCCCCTAGACTGCCTGTTTGCTATATAAATACTATAATATTCCAGAAACCCTAGGGGAGTCGACGAAATTCAATTCCAGCCGCCGCAGAGTCCAGAACCACTAGATCCAATCTAGTCACCATCACGGAGGGGTCCACCACTTCCATTGGTGCCTCTCCGATGATGCGTGAGTAGTTCTTTGTAGACCTTAAGGTCCGTAGTTAGTAGCTAGATGGCTTCATCTCTCTCTTTTGATTTTCAATACAATGGTCTCTTGGAGATCCATATGATGTAACTCTTTTTGCGGTGTGTTTGTTGGGATCGGATGAACTTTGAGTTTATGATCAGATCTATCTTTTTTATATCCATGAAAGTTATTTGAGTTTCTTTGATCTCTTATATGCATGATTTCTTATAGCCTCGTATTTATTCTCCGATATTTGGGTTTTGTTTGGCCAACTTGATCTATTTATCTTGCAATGGGAAGAGGTGCTTTGTAGTTGGTTCGATCTTACGGTGCTTGATCCCAGTGACAGAAGGGGAACCGACACGTATGTATCGTTGCTACTAAGGATAAAATGATGGGGTCTATTTCTACATAAATATATCTTGTCTACATCATATCATCGTTCTTATTGCATTACTCTGTTTCTGCATGAACTTAATACACTAGACGCATGCTGGATAGCGGTCGATCTGTGGAGTAATAGTAGTAGATGTAGGCAGGAGTCAGTCTACTAATCTTGGACGTGATGCCTATATAATGATCATTGCTTGTATATTGTCATGATTATTTGAAGTTCTATCAATTGCCCAACAGTAATTTGTTTACCCACCGTTTGCTATTTTTCTCGAGAGAAGCCACTAGTGAAACCTACGGCCCCCGGGTCTCTTTCTCATATATTTACCTTTACGATCTACTTTTCCTTTGCGTTTATTTTCAGATCTATTCAATCAAAAATACAAAAATACCTTGCTGTGTTTTATTCTTATTTTTTTATTTGGCGTTTGATCTATCAATCTACTAGAATTTCCTCACGTCCGTTTTTATCTTGAGGCGCCGCTACCCGAAAGGGATTGACAACCCCTTTTACACGTCGGGTTGCGTGTAGTTGTTATTTGTGTGCAAGTGATGTTTACGTTGTGTTGCTTGGTTCTCCTACTGGTTCGATAACCTTGGTTTCATCACTGAGGGAAATACCTCCCGCTGCTGTGCTGCATCATCCCTCCCTCTTTGGGGAAATACCGACATAGCTTCAAGCCGCATCAGGGTGCCTTGGGCATCCCCAGGCTTAGGCTGTTGCCACTCCTTATTCCATAGTCCATCAAAACTTTACCCAAAACTTGAAAACTTCACAACACAAAACTTAACAGAAAACTCGTGAGCTCCGTTAGTATAATAAAACAAATCATTCACTTTGGTACTGTCAAGGCAAGATTCATAATTTTTCTCACATGTTGCCTACTGTACCCTATCATTTCTACAATTTATATTAAGCAATATAAGCCATAGAACTAGAAAACAAGCAAACTATGCATCGAAAACAGAATTTGTCAAAAACAGAACAACTTGTAAAGATCTGAATTGAAATCATACATCTGTAACTCCAAAAATTCTGAAAAATTAGGACAATCTAGACAATTTGTATATCAATGACATTCAAACCTTGTAGTTTGACATTCAAGGATTGGAGAGGGATCCCACTGCAGCTGACTCTTGGTCATGGATCCCTGGAAAAGGTAGTTATTCTGCCAAAAGCTACTATGTTCTCATGCAATCCTCCTTGCCTGATGATTACCATTGCAAGTGGATCTGGAAGAGCAAATGCATCATGAAAATCAAAGTTTTTGCATGGCTAATGCTCAATGATCGCCTAAACACAAGAGATATGCTTCTCAGAAGACACTGGAGATCCGAGGATGATGATAACCTCTGCCCAATGTGTGTTGCACACCTGCATGAGGACAGATATCACCTATTCTTTAAGTGCAAATTCAGTACCAGAGTCTGGAATTACTTGCAAATACAGTGGCATGCTGGTTTGTCCATCAGAGAATGCATATTGCTAGCTAAAAGAGGCTTTCGACAACCCTTCTTCTTTGAGGTAGTGTTCCTGGCTGCATGGAGTATATGGACTACAAGGAATGACAAAAAAAAAGACACATCAGGCCTACATTTGGAGCATGGAAGGCCAAGTTCATTCATGATATAACTTTACACTCCCATAGGATGAAGGCTGCTGTGAAGCCACTATTGCTGCAATGGATTAAAGCATTACCTTAAATATTCTGATGTGTCCACTCTGGACTTATTGTCCATTGTAATGAGGTTGACCACTTTGCTGGTTGTAATCCTTTCGGTTGTAATTAACTGCATGTAAATAGGTAAGCTATAGATAATAGTTAGCCTAGTTTTATTAGCTTCTGTACATAACTAATTTGTTGAGACCGTGTTGGACTTTGTGGTGGAGGTTTTGAATAAAGGACTGTGGGGCTTTTGCCTCACAGTATTCACTCAAAAAAAATTGTATATCAATCGCGTGTAAAAAATTCAGATCAAAAGCACGTTCCAGTGAATTTTCAAAATTCCTGGACTGGGAGCAAAAGTTTCTGTTTTTGCACAGAATCAAGTCAACTATCATCCATACTATCCCAAAGGCTTTACTTGGCACTTTATTGAAACAAAAGCTATAAAACATGATTACTATAGTAGCTTAATCATGTGGACACACACAAACTGTAGGGGTAAATTTTGGGTTGTCTCCCAACAAGCGCTTTTCTTTAATGCCTTTCTAGCTAGGCATGATGATTTCAATGATGCTCATATAAAAGTAAAGAATTGAAACATAAAGAGAGCATCATGAAGCATATGACAAGCACATTTTCATCTAACATACTCCCTATGCATAGGGATTTTGTGAGCAAACAACTTATGGAAGCAAGAATCAACTAGCATAGGAAGGCAAAACAAGCATGACTTCAAAACTTTCAACACATAGAGATAGAACTTGATACTATTGCAATATGTGAAAGCATATGTTCCTCTCTCATAATAATTTTCAGTAGCATAATGAATGAAGTCAACAATATAAGCAGCACATAAATCATTCTTTTCATGATCCACAAGCATAGAAATTTTACTACTCACCACATAAGCCAAATTCATCTCATTCATAGTAGTGGGAGCAAACTCAACAAAATAACTATCATATGACACTTGATTCACATAATCAATTTGAGCATTAAAATCACGATGACAAGTTTCATGGTTATCATTATTCTTTATAGCATACATATCATCACAATAATCATCATAGATAGGAGGCATGCTTTCATCAT
Organism: Triticum aestivum; assembly: GCF_018294505.1. Taxonomy (NCBI): domain Eukaryota; kingdom Viridiplantae; phylum Streptophyta; class Magnoliopsida; order Poales; family Poaceae; genus Triticum; species Triticum aestivum. The sequence continues at coordinate 81,613,123 of NC_057808.1, forward strand.
AATAAATTCGCTCATCAAAACTTGGGGAAGAAAAAAAATCATTTTCATCGAACATAGCATCCCCAAGCTTGTGGCTTTGCATATCATTAGCATCATGGATATTCAAAGAATTCATACTAATAACATTGCAATCATTCTCATCATTCAAAAATTTAGTGCCAAACATTCTATACACTTCTTCTTCTAACACTTGAGCACAATTTTCCTTTCCATCATTTTCATGAAATATATCAAAAAGATGAAGCATATGAGGCAACCTCAATTCGATTTTTTTGTAGTTTTCTTTTATAGACTAAACTAGTGATAAAATGAGAAACTAAAAGAATCGATTGCAAGATCTAAAGATATACCTTCAAGCACTCACCTCCTTGGCAATGGCGCCGGAAAGGAGCTTAGTTGACGGGGTGCGAGTGCCGCTTACCTAGCCTCCCCGACAACGGTGCCAGAAAAATACATGTTTGTTATAGTAGGTCACGTTTCCTGTCATGCATGCACATCCATGACGATTTTTATGACAGAATCAAGATAGTCATACCTGTGCTGTCGTAGAAGTGTTCCATGACATTACCAAAATTATCATCACGGAAGTGTCCACTTCCATGACGATAAATCGCGCGTCATAGAAGTGCTTTCATCAAGGGTGACCGACATGTAGCATCCACCGTAACGGGTCGCCGTTAAGCTATCGGGTCCGGTTTTGGATCCGATAACCCGTTAATAGCCCAGACCAATGGGAAATTTCCATGTGTAAAATTCTGACTGGCTGGAGGAAACATGTGTCAGCTCGTCAGTGGGTTAGATAGGCGCCTATGATATGTCGACACGCGCGATGGCCCACCACTGGCCCATTTAGCTTACAAAGGCCGGCCCGTTTGACTTGGTCAAAAGTTAGCGGGCTGGCCCATGAAAAGCCTGTTAACGGTCTCTTCGCAAATAGCCAGTTTTACGCCTCGGTAACTCACGGCCCGTTAGGGCCTACCCGAAATTGGCCCAACAACGTCATGTGGGCCATCGAATATAACACCATCCCGTTTCACTTTCGGCCCATGTATAGCCCATGACGTCTTTCGGGCCATATGAGGCCTTCGTATCTTTAGACCCTATAGAGGCCCACGGTGACTCTAGCCCAAAATGAACAGTAAATTTTCTTGTACCCGTTAATGGCCCATGATTCACATGGGCCGTTTCCAGCCCATGTTAACTTTCGGCCTACTGACGGCCTATACGTTCTTTGGCTCCTTTCCGGCCCTCGATTACTCTTGGCCCGTTACTGGCATGTTCCCCTAATGGGCCAAATTCGGCCCGTGGCAAGAGTTGGCCCATTTCTGGCCTATTAACCCGCTGCGCCGTTTCCAACCCGTCCTATATTCTGGCCCATTAACGACCCGTTATGCCTATGACAAAATTAAGCCTTTGCTGTCCTCCGGCCTGTTATTGGCCCATTACCGTGCTGGGCCGATTCCAATTACGCCCGTTTACGACCCATGTAGACTCATTTATCGGATGGCCCGAGGCCACGGATTCTAAGGCCCTGTTGGAGGCCCATTTATCGACAGACTGTAGGAGGCCCATGGATCCTACGGCCCGTTGTAGGGTCAAGGTTACCACGGTCCGTATATGGCCCATGGTTGTTGTGGCCACTAGCAAACCAGGGGAAAAGAAGACTAGGAAATAAATAAGCCTGAAACTAACGCTAGGCTATTAAGGTGATTGCACAAATTACATCCACTGGGCATCAAAGATCACCACCAGTGCAAATATAGGGAACACCCTACACTATACAAAAACGGCTTGCTGTTTTCTTCAGCCGGTGGCTGCACGTTAAGAACAAATTTTGTATCGCAACAAAACAAATTACAACTATAAAGCAAAAGGAAGGTTGGCATAAAAGTTAACAGCACCACCAGAAGTTCAGAAGCTCAGTTCACTTGACCTGACTGTTACGTTTTCATGCCGTATTGTCCGATGGAGCACCACAACCTTCGCCTTCATTTCTCCTCGGCTCCTGAACAACATAGCAAATGTCTGATAGTCTGGTTTCAAAACCATGCATATCTTGACGACAACGAACAATGTCTATCCTTGTTACACAAAGGGTCTCTGTTAGGGAATGGACTTGTGTCTGGAGCGCAGATACATTGTTTAGAGCTTGCATATCTTGATCATGAGGCAGTTTGGACGAGATTGCCTTAACAACCAACCCAGTATTACGCAGGAACGTGCTTTTGGCACTGTTAGTGGACAGGTACTGACCCACTGCAGCAAGAGCTGACATTGCGGTTATAGTTGCCTCGCCACCTTCAGAAGGTGGCAGTTCCACCATTTTTTCCATAGCTTGCTGAAAAGTTGAGTTTTTACATTAGTAGTACTAGAACTGAAGATATTAAGGAGGCAGCAAAACCAAACAAAATAGCTTTGTTCTATATACAGAACTTATTCTGGTGAACCCATGTAAAATATTAGTTGTATTTTACTGCAAAGTACATAATAAAACCAGGTTCCAAACATATGACCATGTACCATGGCTAATGTATTGTCTATTTCTTCACATTGTATTGACAGCTAAGGATAAAGAGACAATGTTTATAATACGGTAAGCATAGTATGACTGTCGGGGCAAAACGACACCTACTACGGGATCACGAAGAATCCCTTTTGCTACGGTTCGCGGGCGCGGGGCTGTGGAAAGAGCGGGATTAGAAGATTAACACAGGGGGATTATCCAGGTTCGGGCCGTGATGCGTAATACCCTACTCCTGCTGGTTTATGTTTATCTGGTGTTCTTGGACTAGCTACAAAGCGTGCAGGGTCCAAAAAGTCCGAATCCCCTCCCAGTACGCCGCGGGCCTCCTTTTATAAACAAAGGGGCTGCCACAGTGGCACACAGGAGGTGGAAAGTTTGTACAGTAGTCGAGTCTATCTCCTGGCACCGTAGGACAAACACATTTAATGCGCTGCCAACGTGCCCTTCTTGCTTTATCGGGGACGGCGAGGAAGCTCGTCCCAGCTGTCGCCGCCTTGCCTGGCTTCGACGCGCGTCCGAGCTGACGAGGCGTGTAGTGCCACGTTGGCTGGCTGGCTGCTGAGTTGGTGCGGTGGTAGAGTCTTCGTGAAGATCTGCATGCCACCACGCAGGTAATTGCTGAGTTGGTCTGGAAGCCGCACGTCGCCACACAGGTGCCTGCCGAGTTGGTGGGCTGGCAGCTCTGTGGGAACGGCGGTGGAGCCTTGGCGGGTGTGGGCCTGGCGGCGGCCCTGCGGATGTCTTCGGCAACAGTCTTGCCAGGGCCCCGGCAAGGGTCTTGCCGCGGCGTCGTGGGCGTCCCTGGCAAGGGTCTTGCCGGGGGGTCTTGTGGGTATCCTCGGCAAGGATCTTGTCAAGGATCTTCGTCTTCTGATTCTCATCTAGTCTTGTAGGTTCTTGGTCTTCACAAAGATCTGCATGCCACCATGGAGGCGCCTCCCGAGCCTTGGTTCCAATGTGGTTGAGGGCATCGGAACTCTTAGGCTCAAGGGTGGCAGCCCTGCTGGCGTTGGGCAAGTTGCCCCGGCAAGATTCTTGCCGGGTCCGTGAAGGCCGCCCCGGCAAGGGCCTTGCCAGGGGAGTTCACCTCGCCCTTCCGCTCTTCGTGTTTCTGGCTTGGCGTTGCTTTTGTCGTCTTTGCTTCTTCTGCCCCGCCAAGCGTGGCCACGGGCGTGGGGCTGCGACTGCCCGTGCACAAGTAATGGGGGTACAAAAAGGGACCCCTACTTTTGTACACCGACAGGAGCCCCTGGGCCTGGGCCACATATAAGCGCGGGGCGTTATTGGGCCAGGCCCAGAATGGTGCGCGGGCGCGCGCGTGGCGGAGTTTTTACCGCAGTAACCCCCTCGCTCGTTGCGCTTCCCCACGACCCGCGTTGAATGCGCGACGTGGGGGTCATGCGTGGGGCGGTTGCTGCACTCATGCGTCACATCGTGGTAAATGGTAAAGAGGCGGCCCGCGCCTTCCCCATAAAAAGGAAAAATCGCAGGCGCGCCGCTCATTTACCCTCTACGCCTTTTCCAATCTCGAAACCGCCGTTCCCCTCTTCTTCCTCGGGTAAAAGATTTGAATCTCTCGCCTCTGCTCGCCGCTGCTGCGTCCCCATTGCTCTTGATCCTTTGCCCTCTCCCAGCCGCCATGGCACCCAAAACCAGCAAGGGCAAGGGAGCGGCCAAGGATGCCGGGGAGAAGGAGGCGCCGGAGAGCGAGTTGGCGGTGCGGCGGATGCAGCTCGCCTACTTCCCTTTGACGGTGGACGCGGTCCACCTCAGGAACTATTTCTTGCCCCTGTGGAGGAGGAAGACGATGGGGCACCCTGCCACGCGCATCGTCCCCGCCGATTTCGCCAAGGCCGGCCCAAATCGGTACCCCTTCTTCGTCGATTTCTTCTCTTGCGGGCTCTGCCCCCTTTCTCTGACTTCTTCAACGATGTCATGCACACCTACGGCTTCCATCTTCTGGATCTCACGCCGAACGCCGTGGCGTGCATGGCTTTCTTTGCCCATCTCTGCGAGGGCTTTGCCGGGGTGCTCCCTAGCACGTCACTCTTCCGCCACTACTTCTCCCCTCGCCTCCAGCCAGGGGGCGCCATCTCTAGTTGCATCACCTGGATCTCGAGGACCTAGGAGAAGGGCACGTATCCGGAGGGTGCCCAGAAGGAGAGGTGGGAGGAGTGGCGAAGCCGGTGCTGTTGGATCGAGGAGAAGGATCCGCAGGAGTTCTGCCGAGTTCGTCAGAGCCCGCCAACCCGCCGCAGGGACTGGAGCGACCTCGATGCCAACAACGAGAAATTCACGGTCGCCACCACCAGGATCCATCACCTCACCATGGCCGGGCTCACCCTCGAGATGATCGGGGCCGACTTCATCCGTCGCCGAACAGCCCCGCTGCACAACAAGGGGAGGCCGTCTTGGGATTTCAGGAACGCGACCGACATCATGAGGCTCCGCCCTGGCCTGAAGCACAACTTCACGGTGATAGGGCACGCCCATTTCTGTCAAAGGCTCTTTCAGCTCGACGTGGATGGCAGAGCTGAGCGGACCGGCAGGGCCGCAAAGGCGGGCAAGGCCATCAAGGGGCCCCTGTTTGGGTTGCCCGCGGGAGTGGTCCCGCGGAGCAACAACTCTCGCCAGTCCGCTATCATCTCCATGATGCCAGACTTCAATGTGCATGGCCTTGACCCGACCTGGGCTGAGCCGCGAGCGGAGAAGGTGCAGGAGTTCTTTGACACTTTGTCGGAGAGCTATGTCCGTGACGAGCCGCTGTTCATCCAAGACACCACTAAGGCGGAGCTAGACTACATTGCCGCTAGGGCGACGGAGGCGGCGCTCGCCAGGGAGGCCGACAGCGTTGGCGCCATGGAGGACGAGGCCGACGCGGCCGCGGAGGAGAGGGAGCTCGCCCAGTGGGCGGAGTCTGCCGGGTAGGCCAGCGGCGCCGGCGCCGGGGCCCCCCTTGTTGAAGACGCGGGCGACGGGTCGTCCGAAGAGGAGGTCGAGGTGAACAACCCCCCGGCCGCGGTGAGGCAACACGTCCTGCGGCGGGCCAGCTCTGGCGAGCCGGTCCAGCCCGGCAGGACCACGCAGCGGCAGCCGGGCCAAGAGCAGCTCGTGCGTGAGACGAGGGCGATGAAGGCTGCGGCAGCGAAGAAGGTGGTGAAGGCCGAAGTGGTGAAGAGGACAGCGACCGCTTCCTCCTCATCCAAGCAGCACCGGTACCCACACCGGTCCCCATCCCCTTCTCCTACTCCTTCAGACAGTACCTGGAGGCCGAGTTCGACCTTGGGTCTTTTAGCCCGAAGAGAAAGAGGAAGCCAGTGGAGGAGGAGGTGGAGAACGAGTAAGTATTTCGCCCCCCTTTCACCTCCTGACCTTACGCCTACATTATCCTCATTTGACTTGATGTTGTCTTGACAGGGACGCGGAGACACTGGCCCAGAGGGTGGCGAAGAGGGCCAAGGCCTCGACAGGCGACGGGCCCCCGGCGGGTACTTCGCGCACGCCGATGTTGGTGGATTGCAGCCCGGACAGCAGCCCCCGGCGCAGCCCCAGCTTCAGCCCCCAGCGTGAGTCCATCTCTCACTCCTTCACTGATGAGCATCGGGGTGCGAATTCTTGATGCTGACTTTGCTGGGTTTGCAGGAGGAGAACGGCAGCAGGAGGAGCCGCCGAGAGCCACTCCCACCATGCTGCCCCCCTCGACTATGCCGCCAAGAGGGGCGTCTCCGGAAAGCGCATCCACCACCGAGCCCATGCATATGGAGGAGGAGGAGGCGGGCGTGGGTGCCGGTGGCTCTGCCCCGGCAACGATTGCTGGTGGGGAGGGCGCCACTTCTTCCCAGCATGGTGCGGGTAAGTTGTTTGCTTCCCGTCCCAGTTCTTTTTTTTTTGAACCTTGACCCTGGCCCCACCTCATTCCCCTTCTTGGTATCCAGACCCTCCCTCGGCGGACCAGGAGGACATTGACACCGTCATCGAGGAGGTCGCCAGGGATGCCGAGGCCGAGGCCGACAAGATCGCCACCGAGGAAGCTGCCAAGGCTGCCGCTGAGGATGCCGCCAAGGGGCCTGCCGGGGAGGCCGGCAAGGGGCCTGCCTGGGAGGCCGGCAAGGCCACTGCCGAGGAGGGGGTGGTTGACGACCAGCCGCCCTCCTCTGCTACCTCTAGCTCGGGCAAGTACTTGAAGGTGGGTGACGACCTGTTCGTCCACCTACCAGGAACTATAAGCACCAGGGTGCCAACCGAGGGGGAGGTGTTCGACGACGAGGCGCTCGCCTCCGCCGGGCTTCAGGTTGTTGACGAACCGAGCGCCGGCGATGGCGGTTCTCAATAGGAGCAGCTGCTTCGGGCCATGAGCGTCAACTTCCAGAAGCTCCAGGCGCTTCACCGTGCCCGCCTGGACAGGGAAAAATCCAGGATGGCAGCGGTGGACAAGGCGGGGGCGGATCTCGAGGAGCACGTCGTCGAGACGCAGGCCTGGTTCCGCGAGGCCCAGGAAGGGCTGAAGGCTGCCCAGGATGAGATGGCTGAGCGCAAACAGGAGCTCATCTTGAAGCAGGCTGACATCAAGAAGGCCCAGGAGGTGGCGAAGCCACAGGCCGCCTAGGACGAGGCCGCTCGGCAATAGCACTTGGCTCTGCTGAACTCCTAGGAGGAGGACCTTGCCGCCCGTGAGGAGGCACTCGCCGCCACACTCCGCGACAAGGATGCGGAGGTCGAGAAGCTTGTCGCACAGCGGACCCAGGAGCTGGAGCAGAGGCACAAGGAGGCACTCAATGCTCAGGCCCTAGTCCACGGCGGCAAGTTGAAGGAGCTGGAAGTGGAGCAGGATGGGCTGAAGAAAAAGGTGATGGAGCTGATGAGGGAGTCCTGGATTAAGGGGTCCTCGGGCGTCCGGCCTATGTGACATGGGCCGGACTCATGGGCCATGAAGATACAAGACAGAAGACACTCTCCCGTGTCCGGATAGGACTCTCATTTGCGTGGATAGCAAGCTTGGCGTTCGGATATGTAGATTCCTTTCTCTGTAACCGACTTTGTACAACCCTTGTCCCCTCCGGTGTCTATATAAACCGGAGGGTTCAGTCTGTAGAGGCAATCATAATTGTACATGCCAGACTACTAGGGTTTAGCCATTACGATCTCGTGGTATATCAACTCTTGTAATACTCATATTCATCAAGATCAATCAAGCAGGAAGTAGGGTATTACCTCCATAGAGAGGTCCCGAACCTGGGTAAACATCGTGTCCCCTGTCTCCTGTTACCATCGACCTTAGACGCACAGTTCGGGACCCCCTACCCGAGATCCGCCGGTTTTGACACCGACATTGGTGCTTTCATTGAGAGTTCCACTGCGTCGTTACCAGAAGGTTCGATGGCTCCATCAATCATTTACAACAATGCTGCCCTGGGGGAGGTTTTCCTCCCTGGACAGATCTTTGTGTTCGGCGGCTTCGCACAGCGGGCCAACTCGCTTGGCCATCTAGAGCAGATCGACAGCTACGCCCCAGGTCACCAGATTAGTTTTGGAAATATGGACTATGTCGCTGATATCCGAGGAGACTTGATCTTCCAAGGATTCGGGCCCCCAACCTCCGCTCTTGCCTTTGATCCGGAGCGTATCGCCAGGTCCGCAGACGGGCTCCCTGAGCTCGCCGGACTATCTGCGGCCACTAGGCCCATTGTGGGAGAGACGGGGGAAGTAGTGTCGCTGGCAACCATCATGAAGCCGGACCCTTCTCCGGGCATTGGCTCCGAATCCTCGGAGTCAGCATCGTGTGAGTTCGGCCAAGGAGTCTCCCTCTCACCGTACTCCACGGGCTCTCTTCTCTCGGGCCAAACCTCGCTTTTAAGCGAGGCTCTGGACTTAATGCGATCCCATGTCATAACAGAGGAGCAATGTCCAAACTATGCCCAACCCGAACTAGGGGCTGAGAGCAGGGAATTTTACGTCCCACCCACCACCCACTTTACACCCACTGTCGAGGACTTAACAGACATGCTCGATTACGACTCCGAAAACATTGACGGTATGGACGACGATGCCGGAGAAGAGGAGGCCCAAAACCCGCCGTTTACCGGACGTTGGACGGGCACCTCTTCGTATGACGTGTATATGGTGGATACAACCAAAGAAGCTATCGGCGATGACAAAGAAGACCCAGTCGAGGATAAACCTCCTGAGATAGTGCCAAAGCGCCGACGACAGCGACGCCGCTCTAAGTCACGCCGTGGAAAAGACAGCAATACCGGCACAGGAGAAAACAATACTCTAGACGATGCCGAAGACAATGAAGACCGTGTTGAGCCAACCTCCGAACAAGACGAATGGGAAGATGGGCGAGTCATCCCTGATGAACAGGCCGTAAATGAAGACTCGGAGGACAGTAATTATCTTCTACTCTCCGAGGATGAGGTGAGCCTCGGCAATGAGGATTTTATCGTGCCTGAGGAACCTCTCGAGCAAGAGCGCTTTAAGGGCCGGCTAATAGCCACTGCAAGGAGCCTAAAAAAGAAGCAGCAGCAGCTTCAAGCTGATCAAGATCTGCTCAACGATAGATGGACTAATGTCCTGGCAGCCGAGGAATACGGCCTCGAGCGCCCAACCAAAAGTTGCCCAAAGCGCAAATTGCTACCTCAATTCAATGACTAGGCACTTGAGCCCGTACTATCAGCACGTAATGCGGCTGATCAGCCACCACGTGGCCGGGACTCAAGCCGAACACCAGCCCGTACTACCTCGCCGTAAAGGCAGAGATAAAACAGCTCGGGGATATACATATGACCTGCGGCAGGACCTGGATAGTAGAGCAGGACGGACCAGATCGATCTACGGATCGCGGGGGCGTGCCCCGACACGCGACGACGGGTATCTAGCCGGACGTGACAAGCATAATTATGCCCGGGCAGAAAACCACAGACGGACTCCATCCGAGCTACGTCGCGACGTGGCCCGATATAGAGGCGCCGCACACCCCCTTTGCTTCACTTATGAAGTAATGCAGCACGAATTCCTAGAAGGGTTTAAACCCGTGAACATCGAATCATATGATGGGACAACAGACCCCGCGGTATGGATCGAAGATTTTCTTCTTCATATTCATATGGCCCGCGGTGATGATCTTCATGCCATCAAATACCTCCCACTAAAACTCAAGGGACCGGCTCGGCAGTGGTTGAACAGCCTGCCCGAAAACTCCATTGGCAGCTGGGAGGACCTGGAAGACGCCTTCCACGATAACTTCCAAGGTACATATGTCCGACCTCCGGATGCCGATGACCTAAGTCACATAGTCCAACAGCCCGGAGAGTCAGCCAGGAAATTCTGGACTAGGTTCTTAACTAAAAAGAACCAGATCGTCGACTGTCCAGATGACGAAGCCCTAGCGGCCTTTAAACACAGCATCCGCGATGAATGGCTCGCTCGACACCTCGGCCAGGAAAAGCCGAAGTCCATGGCAGCCCTCACGGCACTCATGCGCGGGCGAAGATAGCTGGTTAGCCGGTAGCAATAACAGTGCAAGTGAACTTGGCACTTCTGAAGCCAGAAATAGCAACGGCAAGCCCCGACGCAACCGACACAAGCGTCGAAGCAACGGTGACAATACCGATGACACGACAGTCAACACCGGATTCAGTGGCTCCAAGTCCGGCAGCAGAAGAAGCCATTTAAAAGGAACAATCTGGGCTCATCCAGCTTGGATCGCATACTCGATCGTCCATGTCAGATACACGGCACCCCCGATAAGCCAGCCAATCATACCAACAGAAGTTGTTGGGTCTTTAAACAGGCCGGCAAGTTAAATGCCAAGAACAAGGAGAAGGGGTCTCACAGTGAGGACGATGATGAGTAGCCCCGTCCATCGTATACAGGGGGATAGAAGAAGTTTCCCCCTTAGGTTAAAACAGTGAACATGATATATGTCACCCATATCCCCAAGAGGGAGCGCAAATGCGCGCTCAGGGACGTCTATGCGATAGAGCCAGTCGCCCCCAAATTCAACCCATGGTCGTCCTGCCCGATCACTTTCGATCGTAGGGACCATCCGACCAGTATCCGTCATGGCAGTTCTTGACGGATTCCACCTCACGTGAGTCCTCATTGACGGTGGCAACAGCCTCAACCTGCTCTATCAGGACACAGTGCGCAAAATGGGCATCGATCCATCAAGGATCAAGCCCACAAAAACTACCTTTAAGGGAGTTATACCAGGTGTAGAGGCCCGCTATACGGGCTCAATCACGCTGGAGGTTGTCTTCGGATCTCCGGACAACTTCCGAGGCGAAGAGTTGATCTTCGATATCATCCCCTTCTACAGTGGCTATCATGCACTGCTCGGACGAGCCGCATTTGCTCGATTCAATGCGGTGCCGCACTATGCTTATCTCAAGCTCAAGATGCCCGGACCGTGTGGTGTCATAACAGTTAATGGAAACACAGAGCGCTCCCTCCGTACCGAGGAGCACACCACGGCCCTGGCAGCGGAAGTACAGAGCGGCCTTTTAAAGCAGAATTCTAATTCAGCGGCCAAGCTCCCGGACACTTTCAAACGGGTCCGGACTACTCCGCAGCATGACAGTCTGGCTCGTCAGGAGTTAGACTAGCAATCCGACCTCTGTCTCAGTCCCTACCAAATGGCGGCATACGTACCGCGCGTACATAACTATGCACTCAAAATACCATGGGCAAAGACAGAGGCATAACTAGATTGTGGTCCATAATATGGCTCGACCTTCCCTGGGCACACATACCTTCCTTTTTCTTTTTATCCTTTCCAGGTTTCCTCTCTACAGGCCCTTTCCGACGGCCTGATCATCGGTCCTTTCGAAGGATGGATATACCAAGGTGGCAAGCAGCATATATGTGCGGATGAATCTCTAGATGTTCCCCTTAATGATTATTCTACCTGTTTTCAGGACCCGCACGCAGCTTCCCCTTGATCTTGGCATGTTAAATAGCCCTGTTGCTTATCGCACTATTTGTACAAATTCGCTTTGACGTATTAATCAAACTATAATGGAATCGGTTTGCGGCCCAACTTATGTGGCACTAGCTTACTACTTCATTTTATTTCGCTATTCTTATCGATTGCACCCGTACACTTTGGTACGCTTTAAATTGGCCAGGGGCTTCATTGTGCCCCATACTATGGCAGCAAAGTCCGAAAACTTTTACAGTATAGTTCGGCACCCCGAATTTTAGCATTATATGCATCGGCTCCAAATCATGTCTTTCGTCAATAGTTGGGTTGCCCAGCTCCTGTGCTTGCTACCTTAAGTTCCGTTCTATCGACTAGGGTAGTAAAGGGAGAACTACTGCGATTGTGTTTCTGGTTTATCCGAGCAAACACCTCAGTAGAGAAAGCTGAAAATTGACTGTCATGATGCGGCGAGAGATGGTTAGCTATTCGGAGGTTAAAAATCTTTTGTGATTTTTCCGCCTCATACGATGGATCGGCCTTCACCCGATCAGGTGTCTACAGCACTCTAGTCCGGATTAAATACTAGCTAGGGGCTACGCCTACATTTCTATTGTCAAACTCCTATGGCTAAGTGAGGGTGATAAAGCCACACAGTCTGATTGCCTGGTTCATCGCGCTAAACACCTCCTTCAAGGACCAAACCTTTGGATCAAGTGTGTTTAGGTTCCATCCCGAACACCCCCATACTACCTACGTGGGGGCTGAAGCCGGCGATTGGCCAACTCTCAGATTTAACAAAACGGCCACATAGGAGGTAATATTTTTTTTAAAAAAATAACAAGCATTATATTACATATCAGCTTTGTTTCACCATACAGGACAGGATAACATGAATGTATTAATTCAAAAATAATGTCCTTAGCACATTGCTCTGCTACAATGCGGGATCCCTCCGGGACATCATCAAAATACCGCTCGGGCGTGCGGTGCTCCTTGCCAGCGGGCGGTCCCTCGATCGCGAGCTTGACGGTGTTCATCTTCGCCCACTGCACTTTGACATGAGCGAAGGCCATCCGCGCACCCTCGATGCAGACTGATCGCTTGATGACGTCAAGCCGGGGGCAGGCATTGACCAGCCGCTTCACGAGCCCGAAGTAGCTGCTGGGTATGGCTTCGACATGCCATAGCCGGATTATCAAATCCTTCGTGGCTAGTTCGGCCACCCTATGCAGTTCGACCAGCTGTTTTAGCTGATCACTAAAGGGCACCGGATGTTCTGGCGCAAGGTATTGTGACCAGAACAGCTTCTCCATCGAGCTCCCCTCTTCGGCTCGGAAGAACTCTGCAACATCGGCAACACTGCGCGGTAAATCCGCAAACGCTCCTGGAGAACTCCAAATCCGGGTTAGTAAGAGATACCTCTTCTTCACATATTTGCTTTGCATAATGAAGGCCTTACCCGCTTGGATTTCCTGGAGGGCGCCCTGGGCTTCAACCCGGGCATCTTGTGCGCTTTGGCGAGCCTTGGCGAGTTCGGTCTCTTGATCCGCAATATTGCGCTCCAAGGACTCACATTTCTTCACGGCGTCCCGGAGCTCCTGCTAGACCTCATCAACTGTGGCCTCGTGTTTTTCACAGGCGGCTTGCTCCTTTGCCGCTTTCTTTTGGGCCTCGGCCAGCGCATTCTTGAGGGTCTCCACCTCGGTCGCCGCTCCTACAAATATCATGGCACTCTGATCAACACAAACAATTCATATCTCTCTATATCTGAGTAGGTCATTACATACCTTGCTTATCCTCCAGCTGCTTTCTTCCTTGGCCGAGCTCCTCCTTGGCCCGCTCCAGCCTCTGCTTCAGTCCGGAGACTTCGGCAGCATGAGAGGTCGCAGCCAGCAACGACGCCTGCTTATTTCACATAGACATGTGTGGTTTGTATCCTGCGAAATTATTTGATCCTCTGTCCGGCTTTTCTTTCCGAACACCGGGCAGAGTCTCAGGGGCTACTATCTATACTATGGCATTATTTTTACATAAATTGCGTCACATACCTCAAATCATGTCAGAAGGCTGGTGCAGGCTTCGGTCAGTCCACTTTTAACGGACTGAACCCTCTCAACCACCGTACCCATAAGGATACGGTGTTCCTCAACAATGGAAGCGCCTTGCAGCGCTTCCACCAGATTATCCGGTGCCTCTGGATGGACAGAGGACACCGGCGGAATAGGCGCACCTCCTTCTTTCAAAGGAACCTGCTTTCCTGATTCCGGAGCCGTATTGGACTCCGAAACGATATCCGGCTAGGGGCCGGACTGGATATGGCCCCCATCGCCAGTCTCCAGGGGGACTTGCTCCCCCATGTGTCCGGCGGCCGAGGGGTCACCCTCTGGCGCCACCCTAACGGCCTCTTGAACCTCTCCCTGGCCTGGGAAGGTCCTTCGAGACAGCACCTCGGCGTCGCCCTTGGCCTTGGGAGAGGAAGTCGCCGGCGGCGACTCGCTGTCCATCGCCTTTGAATCCAGCGAACCCCCCGATGAGGATCGCTGGGAGCTATCATGGGCTGGACTGTAGTGCATGATTCAGCATGTCAGCACTACAAAGTAAAGAAGGTGGATATATGAGTGCGTCAGTGCCTTTGAGTACTTACGATTCAGCCAGGGGCTTATCCCTCGGGCGCCACTCCGCGCTGCTGTCAGTATCCAGCGCGGTGTCGTCCGCGAGGGAGGCTCTCCCCTTCTTAGATGCTTCAGCCTCCAGATGTGTGGAGTCCGCCCTCTTCTTCCTTCTCCCCTCAGGAGGAGAGTTGCTTTCCTCCTCCTCGTTGTCGTCCTCGGTGGGGGAGGAGTGGGTTTCGGCATCTTCAGACGTCACGTCCGAAGTACCCTTATGGCGGGGGCCACTTCTGGTCCCCTTGGCCTTCTTCTCCGGCGCCTGGTAGGGCGCCGAAACTAGCATCTTCGTCAGAAGTGGAACTGCTGGGTCTTTGGGCAGCGGAGCCGGACACAGAATCCGCTCCGCCTTCTTTGTCCAGCCCTGAAAAAACAAATACGGAAGCTTAGACATCTTCCTTGAGTAAGGAAGTAAAGGATACACCTTGAAACACGAAAGACTTACCGGACTGGCGGGATGGGCCAGGTCGTGCCCACGGTCCTCGGTCGTCTTCGGCCACGTCTTGTTGGCCTTAAAGAGCACCTTCCAGATGTCTTCATGTGTAGTTCCGAAGAACTGTTGCAAGGTGTGGTTCTCGGCTGGATCGAACTCCCACAAATGGCAAGTCCGGCTTTGGCATGGAAAGATCCGGCGAACTAGCATCACCTCGATCATATTGATGAGCTTGATGTTCTTGCCGACTGATATCCCAGAAGTATAGGGATCAATTGTAGCCTCTTTCGATAAGTAAGAGTGTCGAACCCAACGAGGAGCTAAAGGTAGAACAAATATTCCCTCAAGTTCTATCGACCATCGATACAACTCTACGCACACTTAACGTTCGCTTTACCTAAAACAAGTATGAAACTAGAAGTACTTTGTAGGTATTGTGGGATAGGTTTGCAAGAATATAAAGAGCACGTAATAAAAAGTAGGGGCTGTTTAGGTAAAGAAGCAATAAAGTTAGTATAGCGAGTGTGGAAAAGTGGTGGTAGGAGTTGTAAAATTGTCCCTAAGCAATTGACTACTTTGCTAGACCGATAGCAAGTTTTATGTGGGAGAGGCCACTTCTAGCATATCATCCCTGACATGGAATTCTATGCACTTATGATTGGAACTATTAGCAAGCATCCTCAACTACTAACGTTAATTAAGGTAAACCCAACCATAGCATTAAGATATATTGGTCCCCCTTCAATCCCGTATGCATCAATTTTTATGCTAGGTTGAAGCTTCTGTCACTCTTGCCCTCCAATACATAGTCCTATCAACATACAACTAACCCTATGGTGTGATCCACGCGCGCGCTCATATGATGGGCACCAAAGGACAGCAACATAACCACAAGCAAATTAAATCAATCATAGCAATTCATCAACCACCGATAGGACAACGAAAATCTACTCAGACATCATAGGATGGCAACACATCATTGGATAATAATATGAAGCATAAAGCACCATGTTCAAGTAGAGGTACAACGGGTTGCGGGAGAGTGGACCGCTGTAGATAGAGGGGGGAAGGTGATGGAGATGTTGGTGAAGATGGCGGAGGTGTTGGTGAAGATCGCGGTGATGATGATGGTGGCCACGGCAGCGTTCCGGTGCCACCGGAAGAGAGGGGGAGAGGGGCCCCCTTCTTCTTCTTCCTTGACCTCCTCCCTAGATGGGAGAAGGGTTTACCCTCTGGTCCTTGGCCTCCATGGCATGGGAGGGGTGAGAGCCCCTCCGAGATTGGATCTGTCTCTCTGTCTCTCTCTGTTTCTGCGCTCTCAGATATGGCCTTTCACCGTTTCTTTTATAACTGGAGATCCGTAACTCCGATTGGGCTGAATTTTGGACACGATCTCTATCCGGAAATTAGCTTTCTTGCGGTGAAAGAAGGGCTCCAACCGCCTTACGGGGTGGCCACGAGGGTCCAGGGCGCGCCTGACCCCCTGGGGTGCGCCCCCTGCCTCGTGGCCCCCTCGGGCATCGTATCGCGTTGATTCTTCTGCCCAAAAATCACATATATTCCAAAAAAAATCTCCGTCAGTTTTTATTCCGTTTGATATGGATTTTATGCGAAACAAAAAACATGCAACAAACATGAACTGGCACTGGGCACTGGATCAATATGTTAGTCCCAAAAATAGTAAAAAAGTTGCCAAAAGTATATGGAAGTTGTATAATATTGGCATGGAACAATAGAAAATTATAGATACGACGGAGACGTATCAGTATCCCCAAGCTTAATTCCTGCTCGTCCTCGAGTAGGTAAAAAATGATAAAAAAAGATAACTTTTGATGTGGAATGCTACCTAGCATAATCTTGATCATGTATCTAATCATGGCATGAATATTAAGACACGAGTGATTCAAAGCAATAGTCTATTATTTGACATAAAAACAATAATACTTCAAGCCTACTAATAAAGCAATCATGTCTTTTCAAAATAACAAGGCCAAAGAAATTTATCCCTACAAAATCATATAGTCTGGCTATGCTCCATCTTCACCACACAAAATATTCAAGTCATGCACAACCCCAATGACAAGCCGAGCAATTGGTTCATACTTGTCAACGCGCTTCAGCCTTTTTAACCCTCACGCAATACATGAGCATGAGCCATGGACATAGCACTATAGGTGGAATAGAATATGATGGTGGAGGTTGTGTGGAGAAGACAAAAAAGGAGAAAGTCTCACATTGACGCAGCTAATCAACGGGCTATGGAGATGCCCATCAATTGATGTCAATGTGAGGAGTAGGGATTGCTATGCAACGGATGCACTAGAGCTATAAGTATATGAAAGCTCAAACTGACTAAGTGGGTGTGCATCCAACTTGCTTGCTCATGAAGACCTAGGGCATTTGAGGAAGCCCATCATTGGAATATACAAGCCAAGTTCTATAATGAAAATTCCCACTAGTATATGAAAGTGATAACTCAAGAGACTCTCTATATGAAGAACATGGTGCTACTTTGAAGCACAAGTGTGGTAAAAGGATAGTAACATTGCCCCCTTTTCTTTTTTTTCTTTTTTTTCTTTTTTTTGCGGGCTTCTTTGGCCCCCTTATTTATTTAAGCTTCTTTGGCCTCTTTTTTTTTCTTGGGGCAATGCTCTAATAATGATGATCATCACACTTTTATTTACTTACAACTCAATATTACAACTCGATACTAGAACAAAGATATGACTCTATATGAATGCCTCCGGCGGTGTACCGGGATGTGCAATGATCTAGCGTAGCAATGATATCAAAAAACAGTCAAGCCATGAAAACATCATGCTAGCTATCTTACGATCATGCAAAGCAATATGACAATAAATGCTCAAGTCATGTATATGATGATGATGGAAGTTGCATGGCAATATATCTCGGAATGGCTATGGAAATGCCATGATAGGTAGGTATGGTGGCTGTTTTGAGGAAGATATAAGGAGGTTTATGTGTGATAGAGTGTATCGTATCATGGGTTTTGGATGCACCAGCGAAGTTTGCACCAACTCTCGAGGTGAGAAAGGGCAATGCACGGTACCGAAGAGGCTAGCAATGATGGAAGGGTGAGAGTGCGTATAATCCATGGACTCACATTAGTCATAAAGAAATCATATACTTATTGCAAAAGTTTATTAGCCCTCGAAGCAAAGTACTACTATGCATGCCCCTAGGGGGATAGATTGGTAGGAAAAGACCATCGCTCGTCCCCGACCGCCACTCATAAGGAAGACAATCAATAAATACCTCATGCTCCGACTTCGTTACATAACGGTTCACCATACGTGCATGCTACGGGAATCACAAACCTCAACACAAGTTTTTCTACTAATCCACAACTACCCACTAGCATGACTCTAATATCACCATCTTTATATCGCAAAACTATTGCAAGGAATCAAACATATCATATTCAGTGATCTACAAGTTTTATGTAGGATTTTATGACTAACCATGTGAATGACCAGTTCCTGTCATCTCTCTAAATAGATATAAGTGAAGCAAGAGAGTTTAATTCTTTCTACAAAAGATATGCCCACGCTCTAACAAATATAAGTGAAGAAAAAGAGCATTCTACAAATGGCGGTTTTCTATGTAAAGAGAAACAAGCAATCCAAACTTCAAATGATATTAGTGAAGCACATGAAGCATTCTATAAAGCCATACTCAAAAGATATAAGTGAAGTGCATAGAGCATTCTATAAATAAACCAAGGACTATCTGATACCAGCATGGTGCATAAAATAAAAGTGAAAATTAAATGCAAAAGACGCTCCAAGATTTGCACATATCGCATGAACGAAACGAATCCGAAAATATACCGATACTTGTTGAAGAAAGATGGGATGCCTTCCGGGGCATCCCCAAGCTTAGACGCTTGAGTCTCCTTGAATATTTACTTGGGGTGCCTCGGGCATCCCCAAGCTTGAGCTCTTGCCTCTCTTCCTACTTCTCACATCGAGACCTTCTCGATCATCGAACACTTCATCCACACAAAACTTCAACAGAAAAGTCGGTAAGATCCGTTAGTATAATAAAGCAAATCACTACACTAAGTACTGTTGCAAACCAATTCATATTTTTTTTTGCATTGTAGCTACTGTAATATATCTTTTGCATGGCTTAATCCACTGATAGAAATTGATAGTTTCATCAAAACAAGCAAACTATGCATCAAAAACAGAATCTGTCTAAAACAGAACAGTCTGTAATAATCTGAACATTCACCATACTTCTGGTACTTGAACAATTCTGCCAAAATTAGGAAAAATAAAAAATTTGTATAGAAAGACAGTGCAAAAATTTTCAGAACCATTTGACGTTCCAGTAAAAAATGTAAAATCACGCGCTACAGACAAAGTTTCTGTCCTGCACCGCACAAACCAACAAGCATTGTAAACATCCTAAAGGCAAACCTTGGCACATTATTTCTATAATACAATTTAATTGTGCAATGGGATAATTATTTGTTGAAAAGTTTCTGTAATTTAGATTCACGAAGTTTCCATGGGCATGAACAAAGTTCAAGGACGTCCCCCACTTTCACAATGCTCGTCTATCTCACTTTCACTTTTCTTTTTGAAAAGTTTTGGGTTCCCCTCTTTATTTTTTTGTTTTAAAACTATATAAAAGAACACAACAGAAATAAATGACTCTCTAAAACTTCCGGGTTGTCTCCCTGGCAGCGCTTTCTTTAAAGCCATTAAGCTAGGCATATAGTGCTCAAGTAGTGAATCCACCCGGATCCCAAGGTATATCAAAGACAATTTTAATTAGCAATGATTTGGAATTTAATAGTGAGCACAAAGCAGCATATATCAAGAAATGACGAAGTCTAACTCTCTTCCTATGCATCGGCATGTCATAAAAGAACAATTCATGAACACATAGTAAAGGCCAATGCATAGTATAAACAGTTTCTTGCAATTTTATCATATTGGAAACATAGAGAGGCGGAGATGTGGTTCCTCTCTCATAATAATTGCAAGTAGGAGCAGAAAGCACATGCATATTATACTCATCAAAATCATCATGTGTAGTAGTAAATGCAACCCATCAATATAATCCTTAATAAAGGCAAACTTCTCCGATATAGTGTAGTCGGGAGAATTCAAAAAGATAATAGGACTATCATGCGTGGGAGCAATAGCAACAATTTCATGTTTAACATAAGGAACTATAGCAAGTTCATCTCCATAAGCATAATTCATATTGGCATGTTGGCCACAAGCATAGCAAGCATCATCAAAAAGGGATATTTCAAGAGAATCAACGGGATCGTAACAGTAATCATAGCAATCATCCTTCGGTAAGCACGAAGGGAATTTAAATAATGTATGAGTTGAAGAGTTACTCTCATTAGAAGGTGGGCATGGGTGATCAATCCGCTCTTCCTCCTTTTGTTCTTCGCTCTCCTCCTCATCTTTTTCATCCAATGAGCTCAAAGTTTCATCAATTTCTTCTTCCATAGACTCCTGCAAAATATTAGTCTCTTCTTGGACAGCGGAGACTTTCTCAATAAATGCATCAATATCGGCATTGTATTCATAATTCTCATAGCAATATTTAAGGATAGCTAAATTTTCAGGTCTATAAACAGCATCATAAAGATTTTCACACTCTTTAAATACAGATTCAATTTCATAAGCACCCATAAAAGCAACAAATTCTTCTATTTGCTCCACATCATAGTAATCATATATACCTCTAGCATAAGAAGCCAAGGTTTCATTATCATTAAATTTGCATAAGAAGGGAAGGTGTGGAGACTTCATCCTAGAGCAACAAGTATAATCATATCTCAAGCATAGTTTCCTAGCATACCATTTCATATCCCATAATAGTTTCCCTTTTTGAGTCAAGCGATAATCCCTAAAGTATTCACGTTGGTCTAACGTGTCTCCCGTTACATAATTGAATGAGGTTTTCTCAGGATTATCAAAGTAGTACATAACATTTTTCACATAATGATCATCGAGGGTTTTAGGAGGTTCCCCATCTCCATGAATAGCAAGTACACCTAATTTTTTTGGTATTTCGTGTTCCATATCCATAACTAAAGATAAAGAACAACTAAGAATAGCAAATAAAAATTACTTAGTGATAAAGCAAACAAGCACACACGAGAATATTCACCCCACGCTATGACTCCCCGGCAACGGCGCCAGAAAAAGGTCTTGATAACCCACAAGTATAGGGGATCAATTGTAGCCTCTTTCGATAAGTAAGAGTGTCAAACCCAACGAGGAGCTAAAGGTATAACAAATATTCCCTCAAGTTCTATCGACCACCGATACAACTCTACGCACGCTTAACGTTCGCTTTACCTAAAACAAGTATGAAACTAGAAGTACTTTGTAGGTATTGTGGGATAGGTTTGCAAGAATATAAAGAGCACGTAAATAAAAAGTAGGGGCTGTTTAGGTAAAGAAGCAATAAAGTTAATATAGCGAGTGTGGAAAAGTGGTGGTAGTAGTTGTGAAATTGTCCCTAAGAAATTGACTACTTTACTAGACCGATAGCAAGTTTTATGTGGGAGAGGCCACTGCTAGCATATCATCCCTGACTTGGAATTCTATGCACTTATGATTGGAACTATTAGCAAGCATCCGCAACTACTAACGTTCATTAAGGTAAACCCAACCATAGCATTAAGATATATTGGTCCCCCTTCAATCCCGTATGCATCAATTTCTATGCTAGGTTGAAGCTTCTGTGACTCTTGCCCTCCAATACATAGTCCTATCAACATACAACTAACCCTATGGTGTGATCCACGTGCGTGCTCATATGATGGGCACCAAAGGACAGCAACGTAACCACAAGCAAATTAAATCAATCATAGGAATTCATCAACCACCGATAGGACAACGAAAATCTACTCAGACATCATAGGACGACAACACATCATTGGATAATAATATGAAGCATAAAGCACCATGTTCAAGAAGAGGGTACAGCGGGTTGCGGGAGAGTGGACCGCTGTAGATAGAGGGGGGAAGGTGATGGAGATGTTGGTGAAGATGGCGGAGGTGTTGGTGAAGATCGCGATGATGATGATGGTGGCCACGGCAGCGTTCCGGCGCAACCGGAAGAGAGGGGGAGAGGGACCCCCTTCTTCTTCTTCTTCCTTGACCTCCTCCCTAGATGGGAGAAGGGTTTCCCCTCTGGTCCTTGGCCTCCATGGCATGGGAGGGGCGAGAGCCCCTCCGAGATTGGATCTGTCTCTCTATCTCTCTCTCTGTTTCTGCACTCTCAGATCTAGCCTTTCACCGTTTCTTTTATAACCGGAGATCCGTAACTCCGATTGAGCTGAATTTCGGACATGATCTCTATCCGGAAATTAGCTTTCTTGCAGTGAAAGAAGGGCTCCAACCGCCTTACGGGGTGGCCACGAGGGTCCAGGGCGCGCCTGACCCCCTGGGGCGCGCCCCCTGCCTCGTGCCCCCTCGGGCATCGTATCACGTTGATTCTTCTTCCCAAAAATCACATATATTGCAAAAAAAATCTCCATAAGTTTTTATTCCGTTTGGACTCCATTTGATATGGATTTTCCGCCAAACAAAAAACATGCAACAAACAGGAACTGGCACTGGGCACTGGATCAATATGTTAGTCCCAGAAATAGTATAAAAAGTTGCCAAAAGTATATGGAAGCTGTATAATATTAACATGGAACAATCAAAAATTATAGATACGACGAAGATGTATCATCGACCATGCTCCTAATGCGCGTCTGAAGCGCTGTCAGCTCGTCCGACGCAGACCAGTCCAGGCCCTTCTCTAGCCAGGCGGTGAGTCGCATCGGGGCTCCGGACTGGAATTCGGGAGCCGCGGCCTAGGTGGCGCCGCGAGGCTCTGTGACGTAGAACCACTGCTGTTGCCACCCTTTGACGTTCTCCATGAAGGTACCTTTGGGCAATGTGATGTTGGGCTTCTTGCTCACCATGGCGCCTCCGCACTCTGCGTGTTGGCCACCCACCACCTTTGGCTTCTCATTGAAGATCTTTAGCCACAATCCGAAGTGGGGAGTGATGCGGAGGAAGGCCTCGCACACGACAATGAATGCCGAGATGTTGAGGAAGGAGTTGGGGGCCAGATCATGGAAATCCACCCCATAGTAGAACATGAGTCCGTGGACAAATGGGTGAAGAGGGAATCCCAATCCACGGACAAAGTGAGTGATGAATACCACCCTCTCATGGGGCTCCGGGGTGGGGATGATCTGCCCCTAGGCTGGAAGCCGGTGGGCGATTTCCTGGGCTAAGTACCCAGCCTCCTGGAGCTTGGTGATGTCCTTCTCCTTGACGGAGGAAACCATCCACTTGCCCTGCCTCCAAATCCGGACATGCCTGGAGTGCTTTCTTGAGGCGGAAAGGATGAGAACTTGGGCGCTGGAGCTCGAGAATGGGTGGGCAGAGAGAGAGAAAGTGTGGGTGAAAAGGGTGAATCGTTATCTCCTTATAAAGGTAGCGAATATCAAGCGCCTCTCCACTCGCCTTAAAACTCGCCTATTCCCCAAGGGTCGTGCAGACGGCGCGGTTGGATTACCCACGCCTGTATTGATGAGAATCCCGCAATAAGGGGACACGATCTCTTCTTTGACAAGACATGCCAATGAAAACAACATCTTGAAACGTGGAGCGGGAGGCTAAAAATGGTTCGAAATAATGACCAGGCAGGGACGTGATGTCACGCTACAAAAGTTGTCAGCATATTGGACTCGTGAAATATTATACTCTATGCGATTGTTTGTGGTACTTGTTTTGTAGAGCCGGACACGTTTTCTGTGTTCGAAGGATGCTTTGGAGTATTCAGAGGAGGAACCCGCCTTGCAATGCCGAAGAAAATCTGTGCCCTGGACACATCGTCATTGAAGCCTGGTTCAGGGGCTACTGAGGGAGTCCTGGATTAAGGGGTCCTCGGGCGTCCGGCCTATGTGACATGGGCCGGACTGATGGGCCATGAAGATACAAGACAGAAGACTCTCTCCCATGTCCGGATAGGACTCTCCTTTGCATGGATGGCAAGCTTGGTGTTCGGATATGTGGATTCCTTTCTCTGTAACCGACTTTGTACAACCCTAGTCCCCTCTGGTGTCTATATAAACCGGAGGGTTCAGTCCGTGGAGGCAATCATAATCATACATGCTAGACTTCTAGGGTTTAGCCATTACGATCTCATGATAGATCAACTCTTGTAATACTCATATTCATCGAGATCAATCAAGCAGGAAGTAGGGTATTACCTCCATAGAGAGGGCCCGAACCTGGGTAAACTTCGTGTCCCCTGTCTCCTGTTACCATCGAGCTTAGACGCACAGTTCGGGACCCCCTACCTGAGATCCGCCGGTTTTGACACCGACAGCTGACGAAGGAGAAGGACACGATCAATGGTGCTTTGGTGGAGGCGCATGCCACAGTCCTCGGCAAGGCCGAGCTACTCTGCAAGGCCAACGACTCCATCAACGACCTGAAGCTGAAGCTGGAGGGCTTGGAGGGGAAACTTTCGGAGGTCGGGGCTCGCGAGGAGACCCTAAACAAGGACCTGGAGGAGGAGAGGCAGCTACGGAGGAATGATGCCGCCGAACACAAGGAGTACGTGGAGGGCATAAACCGCTGGGTCAGCCGCCTCGCCGACGTCGCCGGCAGGATCACCACGAAGCTGGCTGCCATGGGGATGCCGAATGTCAGGTACTCCCTAGAGCCGAATGTGAGTCCCAATGCCAAACTAACCCTATTCTTCAAGGGCGTTGAGGGAGTCCTGGATTAGGGGGTCCTCGGACTGCCGGACTATATACTTTGGCCGGACTGTTGGATTATGAAGATACAAGATTGAAGACTTCGCCCCATGTCCGGGTGGGACTCTCCTTTGCGTGGAAGGCAAGCTTGGTAATTCGGATATGTAGATCTCCTCCCTTGTAACCGACTCTGTGTAACCCTAGCCCCCTCCGGTGTCTATATAAACCGGAGGGTTTAGTCCGTAGGACAACAACAATCATAATCATAGGCTAGCTTCTAGGGTTTAGCCTCTACGATCTCGTGGTATATCAACTCTTGTAATACTCATATCATCAAGATCAATCAAGCAGGAAGTAGGGTATTACCTCCATCGAGAGGGCCCGAACCTGGGTAAACATTGTGTCCCCCGCCTCCTGTTACCATCCGCCTTAGAAGCACAGTTCGGGACCCCCTACCCGAGATCCGCCGGTTTTGACACCGACATTGGTGCTTTCATTGAGAGTTCCACTGTGCCGTCACCATAAGGCTTGATGGTGTTGGAAATATGCCCTAGAGGCAATAATAAAATGGTTATTATTATATTTCCTTGTTCGGCTTGGGGGCCGAGTTCCTCGGCTTAGGGCACTGCTTGGCATAGTGACCTTCCTCTCCACAAGCATAGCAAGTGACCCCTGGACGGTATGTAAAGTCCTTGTCCCTTGAATTGCACCACGGCCTGGTGCATAGACACGTCGTCGCTGAGCTTGTGCTGGTAAAGCGTGAACTCCGGACGAGTCGCTGGCCCGATCGCGAGCTTGGTGATGGAGACGAGGAGTTTGACAAACCCCTCGGGCACATTAGTGAACACCCGAGTCTCGCAGTTGCTGCCAGCCATCTACAAAAGTAGGCAAAAATTCTGGGTAGTCAAATCATAAATTTATGATTACCAACAGAAAATAGCTACATTTGCAAAATGCTGAAAAAGCACTAAAAACGCTAATAACCGATTAGCGATCCTACCTAGTGGCTTCCTACAGTCAGCCTGGCTCTGATACCAAGCTTGTCACGGCCGGTTTTCCAATAAAAATATTTATTGGGAGACCGATCCCTTTTACGGACCAGTAGAGAAGAATCCTTCTCAATGGTAGACAATTTCTTGATCACAGAAGGAAAAAACCTGGAGTACTAAATATAATACAAGGTTGAGCGGAGACTGCTCAACAATTTATTACAAGCACGCCGATAATACATAACGGCGGATAGGGTGGCAGAACTACTGACTCATAATAAAAGCGGTGGTGGATATGTCACAGCGAGGTGGGTGACATGACACCTGTATCTAATAGCTCTTCGAGCGTCGGAGTGAGGCTCGAGGATTCTTATTGTGGGTGGCGGAAGCGTATATAATACAAGTGACCAATATCCAGGATTGCACGGGACTGACTGGGACTCCTCTAGGCGTCGGACTCACTATCAAACTCTTCATCCATGAGATCGCCTTCGTCAACATCTGGCCAAATCAACAAACCAGGTGAGTACTATGAAAGTACTCGCAAGACAGTTCGGACATAAGATATAACAAATGTAAACATGATGCATATGAACAGATTAATCATGCGCACTCAGATAATAATATAACTGTGCATGGGAAATAAAAAGGAAGTCGGGCGGTAGTCCTCCCGAAATCCCAACGTAATACTGAAGGCCAACCGAGTGTCTGAATGACTCCTCAGAAGGGTACAAAATAAAATAACAATGCCACAGTCAGGCGTCAATGCGACACCACATAAAGGGCTTATAATGGAATATAAATGACAGTGCGTACCACGGTCGGACGTCTGAGCGACATCACATAGAGGGCTTATATCAAAAGTAAATGACAAGAGTGCCACAGTCGGACGTCTGAGCGACATCACATAAAGGGCTTATATCAAAAGTAAATGACAAGAGTGCCACAGTCGGACGTCTGAGCGACATCACATACATGTCTTATATCAAAAGTAAATGACAAGAGTGCCACAGTCGGACGTCTGAGCGACATCACATAAAGGGCTTATATTTCATAACTTGGTATTTCGGCAGCTCATGAATTTAAACATTCAAGAGAATATTCAGGTATGAGATAAATAAAAGATTAGTCCATCCACAGGAATAATAATTCAACCGGGTTTACTACTCATGCTTGTTCACCGGGGATTTACCAAGGAGACTGACATAGGGACTGACAAGGATTTCGATATACTGGCCATGGTCCTTGACCATGGACACGATGACTCGGAAGGATTTGACTCTGCAGAGTTTGTACTCTTAACCACAGCCAACGGATTTCAGTAGCCACAAGGGACTAGTTCCGTTTACGGTGTTTTAGGAGAAACACATCTAACCAGTACACACCCATTCAACATTCCGATGCCAGGAATCACCCTCGGCAACGTTCAAGAAAAACCTTGAGACGGGGAGGCTACAACCTCGCGTAGCATGGGATCAAATTTATACCGCGCGCTCTAAGGGGTGCCCCCCCTCTCAGTCCCAACCGGAAACACCCATGCCCCCTGACCGGATGACTGGCTTTAATCCAGGGCCATGGAACCCTCATCCCGGCCCCTCTATTTGGTGTGTACAAGGAAAGAGGTTAGCAACTTACTAAACCATATTCTTTGGAGAAAACATGTGGCAGCACGAAAGGGGAATAACGGTAACGTGACTCAGTCTACGTTAACGTCGGAGTTTATTGGATGACGTAAGACTGGCATGCTACAACAATACCATCTTATTACCTTTCATGTCACCACATGATCAGGTCATCTCTCATCAATGATCACAGTAACTTCGAAACGCACGGTTAGTTGCCTTACATGCAACGTTATACTCACCGATGCTCATATGCCATGCACAAAACCATTCAAGCAAACATGCAAAACACCTATCATATCAAAGGTTCAAACATGCTTGCCTGGTTCGGAGAAGTCGGAGTCTAGCTCGGCGAAGTTCGCGGCTCCGTCACCTCCTTCGGAACCTACGGTATAACGAAACCGTATACTAACGTGAAAATCATTGCGTGCATAAAAATTGTTCCAAAATTTTTCCAAATAAATACTATAAAAAACTAGACAAAAATATAAGACTGATAGAAAAAGAATCAATCAAAAATCATCTTTTATTAAAAAGATATAAGGGTTTTAGTCCAAGGACTGATCTGTGATGAAACAGAAAAGGTCCAGGGGCTTGTTTGAAAAACCAGAAAACGGTTCGGAATGAAATGCGCCAGCCCAAAGGGAAAACGCATTTTGCCAAAGGCGCTTTCAGAAAA
The DNA here is from genome assembly GCF_018294505.1 of Triticum aestivum. Lineage (NCBI taxonomy): Eukaryota > Viridiplantae > Streptophyta > Magnoliopsida > Poales > Poaceae > Triticum > Triticum aestivum. Next base: position 81,640,728 of record NC_057808.1, read on the forward strand.
CGGTTCGAGGGGGAAAAAGAAGAGAGGCTGACGGGGGGGTCCCACCCGTCAGGTTTAAAACTCCAACGGAGCTCGCTGGCGCCCGAAGGCTGCGGTGGTCGCCGGCGTTGAACCACAGCGAGGCAGAGAGATCGGAGGGTACCAAGAGGTTCAGGGTGTTCTTCCGCGTCGGTGGGTGGTGGACTTGGCCGTCGGAGAGCACCACATCGACGGCGACACTTTCTCCGGCGGACGGTGGTTCGGGCGATGGCGAAGTACTCCGGTGGGTGCTGCAAACTCCAAATTGATGCGCGGGTCAGCAGAGTGGATGCACTAGGAGACTACTGGCATGAGCTGAGAGGTAGAGGTGCACGCACGGGGGTGAATCGAGCTGGGTCCCGAAGCGGATCGAGGCGGCCAGAGTTGGGGAAGAAGACCCCCTCGGGGGCTGCCCAGTGGCTTGGCGTGGTACTGGTGGTGTGTGGAGGTGGTGCCGGTTCGAGTTCGAGCTCGGGGCCTCCTTTTATAGGTGATCCGAGGGGGTGGCCGTGAACGGGATAGCTCCGGCGAGCAATTACGGCGAGGCAGAGGTTGTGCAGGGGGTTTAGGAGGCTAGGCATCATCAGGGAGGGTCACTGGTGCCATTCCTCCGCTAAACCTTGGTCGGGCTTGGTGTAATACGCCGGTCCTCGACGGAACGGCCGTACGGGCACGGCGGCGGCAGGGAGCGCGCTCCGCGCCTAGCAGTTCACGACGACGGACGGTAGTGTGCACGGGTGAGTGGATGGCCACGCGGTGGCCTCTGGTGGCTTGGGCGGTGCTGGACGGCGCCGTCCAATGTTGCGCCTCTCTGGCAGCCGCAAAGGCCGCTGATGCCGTCGCTCACGGGGTGGCGCACCTCCTCCTGCTCGTCGCCGATGCCCGCAAGCCTCCAGGCGATCGTGCGGCGCAGGGATAAGAAGGAGGGAACAGGGAGCAAGGCGCCACCGTGGTACTGGCGAGATCGAGGAAAGGTTCTGAAGAAAACGACAGTAGCTTCTGAAACTGTTTACTGAACTTCTGAACTTGACAGAAACAGTGCCCTTCAGGTGTTCGACGAAATGATTTGGCATGAAGAAATTTTTTTCTGGAGCTGGGGCTTGGTGAGGTGACCTCTCAATGCATCCAGAGGCTGCCTGAATTTTCTCAGATTTTTAGGAGGAGAAAACAATTGAATTTCATCAAATTTGACAAATATGGTCCAAACTTGCAGCAAGCACAATTTGAAATATTTGAACTGGAGACCAGTGGGTCTTCATGGATCTTGGTTGAGGGCTCTAAGGACTAGCGAGGGAAATTTGTTTGGAGGCCAAACTCAAAGTAGAAATGGTAGTTCCTTTGTAAACCTCTAAGGATCAAAATAGAAGGCAGAAAATATTTTTGATAAGAAATAAATGGAAACAAAAACATGGGGGAATTCAACTTGCTGGATTTGAAGTATATCTTGACACAAAGATGGGGAATGGCTTTTGGGAGGGTATTTCCACTTAGGTCATGGCAAGAGGAGATTTTGAAAAGGGGAAAGGATCACTCCAAATGCCATAGGGCTATTTAAAAGATTTTCGAAAGCTTAATTTCCCAAATGAAAAACATTTGGTGTTGAGTCCACATAGGATGGGAAAACCTCCAAGACCAAAATCAAGTCTTGGGTGAAGCCAAACAAAACACTTGTCATAAAAGAAATTTTTTGAGAGGGAGAGTTCTTTAGAAGAAAATTTTAAATAACATCCCTCAAATCAAATAAAAGTTTGGAAAAGCCAAATAAAATTTTTGGGTGTCACAATGATTATACTGGGGAAAGAAACATCTTATGAGATATAAGGATCTTACCGGATTGGCGAGGCGCTTTGCGCTGAGTCCGCGATCCTCGGTAAGGGGAGGAGGTACCTCGGCAGACTTAAACAACACCTTCCAGATGTCCTGGTGCGTTGTGTCGAAGAGCTCTCGCAGCGTCTGGTGCTTAGCCGCGTCGAACTCCCACATATTGAATGCCCGTCTTTGACATGGGAGGATCTGGCGGAAGAGCATGACCTGGACCACGTTGACAAGCTTGATTTTCTTGCTTATCATGTTTTTAACGCAGTTCTGGAGTCCGGTTAGCTCCACCGATGAACCCCAGGATAGGCCCTTCTCTTTCCAGGAGGTGAGCCGCATGGGGATGCCGGATCGAAATTCGGGGGCCGCCACGCAGTTGGTGTCGCGCGGCTCGGTGATGTAGAACCACCCCGATTGCCACCCCTTTACGGTCTCCACATAGGAGCCTTCGAGCCAGGTGACATTGGGCATTTTGCCCACCATGGCACCTCCGCACTCCGCTTGCTGGCTGACCACCACCTTCGGTTTAATGTTGAAGGTCTTCAGCCACAGGCCGAAGTGGGGCTTGATGCGGAGGAAGGCCTCGCACACGACGATAAACGCCGAGATGTTGAGGATGAAATTAGGGGCCAGATCATGGAAGTCCAGCCCGTAGTAGACCATGAGCCCGCGGACAAATGGGTGGAGGGGAAATCCCAGCCCGCGGACGATGTGGGTAAGGAATACAACCCTTTCGTGGTGTTCTGGAGTAGGGACGATCTGCCCTGCGTCTGGGAGCCTGTGCGCTATCTGCGGCCAGGTATCCGGCTTCCTGGAGCTTCGTAATGTTCTCCTCTGTAACGGAAGAGACCATCCACTTGCCTCCCGCTCCGGACATGTTTGGAGTGGTTTTTCGGAGAAAATACGAACTTGGGTGATGGAGCTCGAGTGCGCGGGAATGGATGGGCAGGGAGGAAGAGGGCGTGGGTGAAAAAAGAGGAGTCCTTGTCCGTTTATAAGGGCGGTAGAAACTGTGCGCCTCCCCGCTTGCCTGGTAAACTCGCTTATTCTCCAAGCGTCGTGATTAATGGCGCAGTTGGGTTACCCACACCCGTATTAATGATAATCCCGTGATAAGGGGACACGATCTATGCTTCGACAAGACGTGCCAAGAAAACCGCCTCGCAATATGTGCAGTAGCTGGTTGAGAAAAAGGGTTCGAATAATGACCAGGCCATGGTGTGATGTCACGCTACGAAATGTGTCAGAAGATTAGATTTGTGGGATATTGTACTCTCTACGGTGGTATGTGGAATTTGTTTTGCAGAGCCGAACACGATCCTTGTGTTCAAAATCTTCTATGGAGTATTCGGAGGAGGAACCCGCCTTGCAATGCCGAAGACAATCTGCGCGCCGGACTCATCGTCATTGAAGCCTGGTTCAGGGGCTACTGAGGGAGTCCTGGATTAGGGGGTCCTCGGACTACCGGACTATATACTTTGGCCAGACTGTTGGATTATGAAGATACAAGATTGAAGACTTCGCCCCGTGTCCGGGTGGGACTCTCCTTTGCGTGGAAGGCAAGCTTGGTAATTCGGATATGTAGATCTCCTCCCTTGTAACCGACTCTGTGTAACCCTAGCCCCCTCCGGTGTCTATATAAACCGGAGGGTTTAGTCCGTAGGACAAAAACAATCATAATCATAGGCTAGCTTCTAGGGTTTAGCCTCTATGATCTCGTGGTAGATCAACTCTTGTAATACTCATATCATCAAGATCAATCAAGCAGGAAGTAGGGTATTACCTCCATCGAGAGGGCCCGAACCTGGGTAAACATTGTGTCCCCCGCCTCCTATTACCATCCGCCTAAGACGCACAGTTCGGGACCCCCTACCCGAGATCCGCCGGTTTTGACACCGACAGGCGTTCTTGGAGCCCTGGAGCAGCTCCGCTCCAACCGGCCAGCTTATCTGGCCAAAGAGGCCCGGAGGCTCTGCCGGGGTGCCCTGACCAGGGTGCTCACCAAGGTGGCGTTCTGGAACCCCACAGTCAACTTTGCCAACGCGTTGGAGAGCTTGCCTAAGGAGGCGTACCTCGCGGTGCTCAAGGAGCGTATCAAGCCCATCATCGACTGCGTCGATGGAGTCGAGAGGGTGGAGGGCCAGCGCCGGGACTAGGCACCCCGTTTCTTATTGCCGCTGCGAGTTCAAGACCAAGACAATTTTATCTTAAGTTAGAACCGCAGCGATTACATGATGTAAGATAACTTTGCAGTACTTTAAGATCGAGCATGCTATCTTCCTGTTAGATCTTTCTTTGTATGTTCGCACCCTACGTCTGGTCGGATAAGGCTGCCGGCGCGTAAACGCATGCCGTGGTGCTTTGAGGACGGATCCTTAGCACCTTGCCGGGAGGGCTCTTGCTGCCGGGCAAACCACCTTGCCGCTCTCAGCGCGGCCGCCTGAACTGTCGAGCGGACTCGAGACAGAGACAAGGGCGTTGCTAATAGCGGGTAGGCCACCTTGCCGTTCTCAGCACGGCCGCATGAACTATAGAGCAGACTCGAGACAGAGACAAGGGCGTTGCCAATAGCGGAAGGGTCCCATTGCGTGCAGGTTTTCCAACAAGGAACAAGATCTTTCGAGGAAGACAGACTTATATAAATGAAATTAACCAAAATTTTGCATGACTTAGCTTTTCGTGGCCACGCGGATGGTTGTCAAAGCTGCGGATGGCACCAGAGGGCGGCTAATCGACGTTGCCCTCTTCCTTCAAGCCATCCCCATGAAAGAGTCGGCGCGTCGACTCCAAAACCAGATTTCCACGGCTTGCGCCCCCTACCTGGCGTGCCAAAGATGTCGGGGGAAACGACACCTACGGGATCACGAAGAATCCCTTTTGCTACGATTGGCGGGCGCGGGGCTGTGGAAAGAGCGGGATTAGAAGATCAACGCAGGGGGATTATCCAGGTTCGGGCCGCTAGTGATGCGTAATACCCTACTCCTGCTGGTTTATGTTTATCTGGTGTTCTTGGACTAGCTACAAAGCGTGCAGGGTCCAAAAAGGCCGAATCCCCTCCCAATACGCTGCGGGCCTCCTTTTATACAGTAGGTGGCACACAGGAGGTGGAAAGTTTGTACAGTAGTCGAGTCTATCTCCTGGCATCGTAGGACAAACGCATTTAATGCGCTGCCAACGTGCCCTTCTTGCTTTATCGGGGACGGCGAGGAAGCTCGTCCCAGCTGTCGCCGCCTCGCTTGGCTTCGACGCGCGTCCGAGCTGAGGAGGCGTGTAGTACCACGCTGGCTGGCTGCTGAGTGGTGCGGTGGTAGAGTCTTCGCGAAGATCTGCATGCCACCACGCAGGTGCTTGCTGAGTTGGCCTGGAAGCCGCACGTCGCCACACAGGTGCCGGCCTGTTGTTGGGCGGGCAACTATGTGGGAACGACGGTGGAGCCTTGGCGGGTGTGGGCCTGGCTGCGGCCATGTAGATGTCTTCGGCAAGAGTATTATCGGGGCCCCGGCAAGGGTCTTGCCGCGGCGTCGTGGGCATCCCCGGCAAGGGTCTTGCCGGGGGGTCTCGTGGGTATCCTCGGCAAGGATCTTGTCGAGGATCTTCGTCTTTTGATTCTCATCTAGTCTTGTAGGTTCTTGGTCTTCACAAAGATTTGCATGCCACCATGGAGGCGCCTCCCGAGCATTGGTTCCAATGTGGTTGAGGGCGTCGGAACTCTTAGGCTCAAGGGTGGCATCCCTACTGGCGTTGGGCAAGTTGCGCCGGCAAGATTCTTGCCGGGGCCGTGAAGGCCGCCCCGGCAAGGGCCTTGCCGGGGGAGTTCACCTCGCCCTTCTGCAATTCGTGTTTCTGGCTTGGCGTTGATCTGGTTGTCTTTGCTTCTTCTGCCCCGCCAAGCGTGGCCACGGGCATGGGGCTGCGACTGCCCGCGCACAAGTAAAGGGGTACATAAAGGGACCCCTACTTTTGTACACCGACAATGATATCATTTATATCACAAAACAACTGAGAATAGACAAACAGGCAATTGTAACGTTGTGTGGGCAAGTCCAGCACGGAACTAGATTACAGTTCAAGATCAAAGGAACATCACTCCTCTCTTTTAAACCTTGTAAGGTGCAATGATACGCTAAGACAATTGTGTATAAAATTGAAAAGAGTAATAGACATTGGCTGCAAACCATGCAGTTCAAGGCACGAGTCGGAGTAAGTAGTAGTTAAAAGGCATGAGGATTAGGGATTTACAACAGCGGCTTTGACTGGTGTAGTCATGCCCTTCGTCTTACCGGTGTGACAATCCTTGAAGATTTCCACAGCATTTGGTTCAGGTACTTTTTGGTCCTTGCAGGATTTCCTCTGCATTTGGAACAAGTCAATATAGATCTGATAATATGGTACAACGAAAAGAGTGAAACAACAGCTAATTACAAGAGCCTCGCGGTGTGCAATATAGCTACGAGATCCTATCGTCTGTTGGAATTTCACTTTCCTACGGTTGGCCTTGTTCTTTGAACAGTTCACCTAGAAGAAGATAGATTTGTGGCACATGCATAAATAGGACTTCAACATGTGATCTGATCACATATATATAATGTACCAGATACTTTGGATCAGACCAGTGTTTAACGAGGCCTCTCCAGTCTTCATCCGATATATTTTCCACTGGAGATGTTTGGGCAAGTTCACTGTTAGCCTTGCCTTCAAAGTGAGTTTTCCTCAAGTTATACCAATACTGTCGCAGAGCAGACTTGAAAACATGGGTGCAAGCTTGTTTGGTTGCATCATCTTGGCTATCCAACTTGAACCTCATCTATTGAAAATTATGGGAGTCTCATTATCAGCAACCTAGAAAGTATGGGATAGAGCAAGATGATATTACTAGTTTCCATACATAACCATACTTACAGATAAATGGTCGAGGAAGGTGTTGAACTAGGTTTCATCTTTGTCATTCCTGTACTGAATCCATGTTGGGAGGATATGTACATGACACCTAACGGCAACCGCTGCCTCTGATACTAACTTGGCTGACTCTATAGCATCACGTGGCCTTTCTAAACCTGCCTCAAAACGAATCTCCATTCTTCCTCCTCTAGATTTAGTTAACCTATCTCGCATTATCCCTGATGTTTGTTTCCTCTTGCGCCTAGGTGCTAGTCCAACAACGAACATAGGAAGTGTTAGTGTACATCAAACTGTGAGACTACATATAAAGAAGCATGCAACTGTAACTAGACTCCAACAACTACCTTCTTGCTGTTGAAGCTCACAAAAGTTCATTTGATCTTGCCAACTCATCTTGTGTCAAGAGTGCTTCGGAAGTAGTGTCAGGTGTCAAGGGAGCTTGGGAATGTGCTGCTAGCTGAGATGACCAACGAGTAAATCATGCAGCTGGTGGTACTATGGAAGGTGTTGCAACAACTAGGGTTGTCTCTACTTGTTTGGCTTGTTTGGTGGCAGCTATTTGTTTCTATTTGGCTTGTTTTGCAGCTCGTGTAGCACGTGATACACTGTTTGTACAATTTTCTGCTGGACTTTGACCTTCTATTGCACCATCAGTACCAGCAGAATCTGCAGGATTCTTCCGCTTCCCTTTCCCTATCATTCTGTGTTGCTTCCTCTTTCTCTATGCCTTGTTAAGTCAAGCCGACTAGAAAACGATTAACAATTTTGTTCTTCAGAACAAATTGATGCGTGATACAGATGAACTAAACTTTGATGCTAGGCAACCACATGATAGGAGGATGTAATATGTACGAAAAACAGGACGGCATGAGATAACCAGAACTATGATGTGTAAACAAAGCAGAAGATATTTCACTAAATTAGAAGCAATGCAATGGAAGGTAGACACCATATGAAAGATGCTACAAATATCGCTCTGCCAAGTTGACAGTGTCTCATCCTAAATGGCGTTTAAACAAATGTGAAGTAGTACAAGAATTAAATCATATGCAAGATGCAAACAACATCACACTACCAAGTTAAAGGTCTCTCGTCATTGGTGCCATTGCATATTCACAGCATTGCATATTCGCAGCTTATGATGTGTAAACTAAGGAGAAGGCATTTCAACAAATTAGAAGCAATGAAAGCTAGACACCATATGAAAGATTCAACAAATATCACTCTACCAAGTTAAAATTGTCTCATCATAAGTGCCATTTCAACAAATTAGAAGTAGTACAAGCTAGAAAAGAATGCGAGATGTAACCTATATCACACTCCCAAGTCAAACATGTCTTATGATAAGTGATTGTTGCAGGTTACACAATAGTAGTACTTTGATGTAAGAACATGGTGTGATAGACAGATATTGTATGTTCTAGAAACAGGAACACGTGTCTTATTCACAAGTATTAAGTGTAAAGTAAGCAGATGGAATTCAACAAAATTAGAAGCAATACAAGCTAGACATCATACATAACATGCAACCACATTTAACAGTGCCAAGTTAGAGGGAGCATCTGTGATGGTGCACTAGGGGAGGCGTGCTCATCATCAACACAACTAAGTTGAGTGTCTATGCATGTGTTGTCTTGGAAATCATCTTGGGGGGATGGAGGAGTAGAATCTGTAGAGGCCCTCAATTTGGAAGGAGCACCTTTATCCGCTGCCTTGCTAACTTCCTTCCGCTTTATTGATTTTGAATTGTCAAGTAAAACCGACAAGAAAAAGCAATAAAATTCACTCTTCAGAACTCATCCATGCATGATACTGACAATCACTACTTTGTTGTAAGGCAAACACATGATACCAGGATGGAATAATACGAAAAACAGGACGACATGGCATATTCACAACTGTTTGTGTAAACTAAGCAGAAACCATTTCAACAAATAAGAAGCAATGCAAGCTAGACACCACATGAAAGATGCAACCAATATGAGTCCACCAAGTTAAAAGTGTCCCATCATAAATGGCATTTCAACAAATTAGAAGCAGCGCATGCTATAAATCATATGAAAGTTGCAACTAATATCACACCGCATATACTAAAGGTGTCTCGTCATATTGATTGACGCGGGATACAAAAAAATATAGTTTTATGTAAGGACATGCTTAATAGACAGATGTACTGTGTACTAAAAACAGGAAGGCATGTGACATTAACAGGTATAATGTATAAACTAAGCAGAATAGCACATGCAATTTAACCAGATTGGAAGGATTACAATCTAGACACCATATGCAACATGCAACCACATATCACGCTGCCAAGTTAGAGCAAGCACCTGCGATGCTAGTGTAGGGGAAATGCGGTAATCAACTATAGAGCTACGTTCACTATCTTCATCTAGCCTTGCTGTTTCTTGAGAATCATGTGGGGAGGCTGACGCTGCATTCTTTAAATGAGGATCTTTTCTCACAGTAGTCCACTGGCCTGACTGCCTCATCATAAGTGATTGATGAGGGATACACAAGAACATTAGTTTGGTGTAAGAACATGGTTAATAGACAGATGTACTAGTATGTACCAAAAACAGGAAGGCATGTCATATTCAAAGGTATAGTGTGTAAGCTAAGCAGATGCAATTTAACCAAATTGGAAGCAATACAAGCTAGACATCCGGCTGGAGTGGTGAGCATGATCATCGAGGACCCGAGAGCCTGGTGGGAGGCGGGCTGCTTCGCCACCATCGTGGATTTTTAGTTGGCTTCCAGGTGATGCTTGTCTGTGTTGGGCTTGTCACTGGCTTGGCCAGTGCTCTAACTAGCTATTTGTCTTCTGGTGCTCACGGGATGGTGGTTCATGTAAAAAATATCTTTCCTTATCTTAATAAAGACCGACTTCGGCCTTTCGAATACAAGCTAGACACCATATGCAACATGCAACCACATATGGCACCGCAAAGTTAAAGTAAGCACCTGGGATGGTGGTTCCTTGCGAGCAAGGTCATCAACTCCAGAGCTACGTTTACCGTCTCCATCTGCTGACACTGCACCCTTTATAACGCTGAGACGTGTTTGGCCTATCCGCGTACAACACTGGAGCGACTTCTCTCTTTTCTTTTCTGCTTCTCTCATAGCAGCAGAGTCTGAAATACCCTTGCATAAAAACACAATAGTGAGAGTATGGGCGAAGTGTGTGCAGAACTAGTGCACTGTAAAAGTAGCAGATAGCAGGTGGCTGAAAAACAAATCACAGGAGACATGATAGCTCTACAACATTGCATGGCAAACAAAATTAGATTCTACTCCGTATGATATTGTAATATATGAGCACAGGAAATGCAGGTACTCCTCCAGCACACCACCTCATGTGGTCCTATCAAGATAACAGTCGACTGAAAATAAATAGGCCAGTAGATTTTTTATGAACCGTCCGATCTATAAGGAACGGGCAGATGGCCTTCGTCTACCTCCCGCCAGTCACTATTGACGATCTTTCTCGAAACGCCAGCGACCACCGGCCCAGACCCCTGCCTCCGCCGCCCCGCCCTCCCCTCGACCTCACACCACCGCCGTGCTTGGCAGCGCCCCCAGGCCACCCCTTTAATCCCGGCAGACCTCCAGATTGGGCGCCAGGAGCTCTAGGCCCCACACACCCCTAAGATAAGCACTGAGGCGCTGCTTCCTCGATGTAATAGGCGGACTAGCACCAGTTACGCCGGGGAATGCTTCCGTTAATTGGGAATTAACTGACCAGGAATTGAAATCCATGGGGGTGACGGACCTCTAGCTAAGGTGAAATAGTATATGAGGAGAAACCTTGTGCATCGCGAGTTACTAAGAACATCTAGTATCAAGAAGAAGCGGTCAACTAGTGTCTTCTGTGGGATGAATAGCATGCAAGCAGACACGTAAGATTTGCACGAATAAGGGAAGAGGAGTACCATTTCCGGTTGCCAGTGTGGTCGCCTCCATATGTCGCGCCGATCTTCTTCTTTTTGCCGGGGAAACCGATGTTTTGGAGGAGGGTGCAGGCTTGGACGAACCCATGGCCAAATTGTTGACTGTGTTACCATGGCCGTATGTCGGCGGACGGGAAGCAAATCCGAGGCGGCGAAGGACGGCGTAGCAGGAACAGCTCCGGTGCGGTGGACGGTGACGAAGTTGGAGCGGCAGCGGTGAGGCGCAGGACGGCATGGTTGAACTGGCTCGGGTACGGACGACTCGGCCTCGGCTTCAACTACTAGCCATGGAGGGCGTTGCGGTTGAGGTTGCGGTGGACGACAACATCAGGTATCGGCTCCGGCGTGATGGAGGAGGGCGGCGGTTGATGGGTCGGATGGGGTGGTGGACGGAAGACGCTAGGGTTTCACGGCTGGTGCAGAGGTAGTTTTGGCGCCCACGGAGTACGAATGGGGAATCGGACGGGGGGGAGCTAAGGGAGAACCATGTTTCGGTCTGGGACATGCTTGTTTTTGGCTTTTTTGAACAGATGGGACGCGCTTGTTTGAAATTTGGGGAAAGTACAAACTTTGCCCCCCTCTTAAATTTAGGACCTACTGCGGGTCGGGGTAGGATGGTAATCCCAAGTGTCCCAAATAGTGGGCGGGAGCGATTTCGGCCGCGCGCATGTGTGCTTAGGCGGCCATTGTGTATGAATGTTTTTCGGAGGCGGTTGCATGGCATCTAGATGAAGTTACAAACCTACCCCGGTTTAGACATTGGGACGTCGGGCCGGTAGGTTTCACGGGTCGGAGTTAGAAAAGTAATTTCCTTCTACTACCAAACATTGGTCTCACGCGGTTTTGGGCGAGTAGAGGCTCTTTTGGCTCTTCGTTCGAAATTTTGAAAAAAAAAGCATTCACGTTTAGAGTACTCTTGAACTTTGAGGATTGACCTAAATAGACAACGTTAAATTTGACCTTGTAAGTTTGAAAACCTCATTAAATTATCCCGCTTCTTTTTGAAAATTTGACACTTGAAAATCCTATAACTACGATTATTTTGGAATGGAGGAGCTAACTTTGAATCTATTTTGTACACGACTATATATGCTATTATGTACAAAATCAGAGCAAAGATTGGTGCCCCCATAATTTAGGTATGATTTACAAATGCCATGATATCGAATTCAAATAATTGAATGGACTTCATGTTGAATTAGATTTTCTTAAACCACCTTAAGTTGAATTCAAATGTATGCTAGTTCATAGCTAGCTATTTATAATGTTCATTGTGTAACTTTCGTATGTATAATGTGCTTTACACACACAACATGAACTATACTCACGTTTATATTCGATTGCTAAAGCGATGCATTGTCTAGAGTTCAAAATACTAACTATGTGGATCAATTATGTCGAATAATAACATAGACATGCTCAAATTCGATAGAATCTAGATGTCTGATGGATCAATGACCGTTCCTTACGCGAATTGCAAATATCATGATCCCATCCTATTATTTGGATACAATTTATATCTTTAATCAATGTGTACATCAGTCTTTTACGTGTAGTTTCACTCTCCATCGGTGGCCTCTCACACATGCTCACACACTCTCTCCCGAGGTGTCTTTGTCGCAAAGATGCTCTCGATATAACCCTCCCTCCCTCTCGTAACCATTTACGACTGTTTTCACTAACCTTTATCACAAGCACTCTTCCTCTCACAAGCATACACATGCAAAATCCCCATTGACCCTTTCTATATACATAGACCTGCCTACATGTCTCCTGTACGCACATTATCTTTAGGCCTGTCTCTCACGCATTGTCTCACACCTCTCTTCCTAATCGATGAGTATGATGCTAGCAGAGCATTCTGTAGGATGCCCCTTAAAGTTAGGTTGGATGAATAGTAATATCAGAGATAAGGGGTTACCTTAGTCCGAGAACCTAGGGTTACAAATCCTAGCTGGCTTTGTCAGTGGACACAGAGTCCTTCACAATTCTGCTATCTTTGTCTTGTACGACTAGTCATCCATGGGTCTCCCTAAATGCGTCACAGGCCGACCAATGTGGCACAAGACGGAACCGAACCAAGGGCCTCACCTCAACCCACCGGACCTCACGCGGTGACGCACCCTCTGCCCCCAAGTCTCGCTATCTTCTCACACCCACACATACCAACACAGACACCACACACAAAAATTCTCCTCGTGCCTCTATCCCCCCCTTGCATATACATACTCAAGGGAATCTTTCGCCGTGACATCGTATTCATCTCTCTCTCTAGACCTCTCTCATTTCTCGTGCTATCTCTCCCACGCCCCCTCCCCCCGCCAGCCCCTCTATCCATGCCTCTCTCGAATACGTAATACACACACATACCTCTCTAGGCCCTGCCAAATACATCAACTACACATTCACACATGTTACATCACGTACCCCATTGATCTCAAAAGCCCTCTCTTCACGTTTATTTCGCATATAACATTCCTTTTGAATAAAGTGTGGCCAATTTTTTTTAGAATTTCTAAATATATACAACATTACAAAGTTATATGGAGGAGTATGAACGTTAATTTGCATTGCATGGTGCCCACAATGATATTTATTCCGCACTATGAATTTTTATATTTTTATACTATATATAAAGTTAGTCATAATAAGGAGAAATGAAGAGCATCTCTCTCTCCATCGCATACACCCCCTCTACGCCCCTTTCACGTACGCACACAAACTATATCCACGTCCTCTAAAAGTAAGCCCCCAGCACATTCACGCATGTTTCATCTTTCTCTCGCGATATATACAGTGACGATCATTGTATTTGAAGAGAAAACATGATACATACATTGGACTTCAGAATCCACTCATTACGGTCACCATTTACGTTTTGTGGTTATTATACAGTCACGGGCTCACGGTACAGCTCTGTATTTGCTCAAGACATGACTAGTTGACCAGTTAAACGCTCCATGTGGCACCTCTAGTGTTGCATCACATTATCTCACTACACCTGTCGGCTTGTATCTACTCTACATCTACATCTACACTCTTATAAAAACAGAGTTGGTGATGATGGTGTGCCTGCCATCCTGCAATATAGGCTGTCCGATTTATATCTGATGGATAGGAAGGAAACTATGGCAATTTTGCAAAAGGTACCCACACAACTCTCCACATTTGCAAATAAGGCCTTCCCTCGTTCATCCTTTTCTCTCACAAGATAAACTAGTCATACAAATGCATCTTGATGTTACGTGCAACGCACGGGCATCTTGCTAGTAAGAATGAAAAAAAACGACAAAAAAATATTGGATGGTGGTTCAAAGTCATGACCGGGGGCACAGCGGACAAGGTGGCCTTGTATTGGTATGCTGAGCTATCTGTTTTAACACACAAGAGCTGGTGTGGTGATTATACACACACGCACGCATGCACACGAACTGCATGCACGCAACACTCACACGAACACATGCAGCCACGCACGCACGCAACACTCACACATACACACGCAACCACGCACGCACGCAACATAACACGCACACGCGCACGCATGCATGTACACACCACACGACCAACACACTCTCTCACGCTCAAGCGCTCAGCCTACACGTGCATGCGCACACATCACGCTCTGACAGACACATACACAACCAGGTGATTCCCGCGGACGGATTGGAGTCTTGTCACGCCTGCGTAAATTTGTGTTTATCTGACCTTTTTCCTATGCAAACTGACAGGTGGGACCCACAAGGAACGTGGTCAATTTAACTAGTCAACATGGTGCCACGCAGACTATTTGGCCGGTCAACAGAGTGCAATCCGATGCTGAATGGTGAGCAAGTGACCGTATAATCACCGCAAAATGTATATAGTGACCGTAATGAGCGTATTCTGAAGTTTGGTGACCGTATTACGCTTTCTCTCTGTAGGCTCTCTACATGTTCTCGCATGTTACATCTAACAACTATGCAATACAGCACTACTACTACACTCTAACACAATAAATCATTTTGTTACTTGATTATTCAGTTTGCATACATTAAAATTGCCTTTGAAATGTATGGCCAGTATCATCTACCGCGAGGGGAAAATCCCGCCCTTTCCTGTTTAATCGGGTTTGTATCGATGGATTGTGGAAAACAGCAAAACTATAGTACTATACAGTACAAGTGGTAGTTCACTGGGTCGCCGTGTCGTGTACTCCTCCGTCGTAAGAGTGGAGCGCTCGCTTTCATAAATGTTCTAGTCCCTTTCGCCGACATGTGGGACATCAAGCTACCGGGTCCACGTCCCATACCGAAATACAGTGCAGAGCAGCAGGGGTGAAGCACCCCAGTCATGGCGCCGGCGTAGTAATGAGCAATGAGGCGTCAAATCACAAAGCTGCACCTTTCCCGCAGTTAAGTTGGAGGGATGAAGTAATAATAATGCTAGTAAAAAAAATAAGTTGGAGGGATGAAGCAACCATCATTTCACTCATTGCTGAATCCGCTTCTCCCTCATCTTCTTCAAGTTAACCACGTGTTGGTTCTGCCGTTGTTCTGCCTCATGTGGGACGCGGATCGGCTTGGTAAAGCACTGACACATGGGACCGCATGTTAGCAAACCGCCAGGCCAACGTCCTCTAAAAATAAGAAACCTCCCCCGCCATCCGCGCGGCAAAATCACCTTCTTTTTACTAATCTTGATTCTATAAATTTTTAGATCAATATAATTGAGATTTGTATAGATAGCACACAAGAGCAAAACCAAGTGGTACGGTTAAGGGCATCCACAATGTGTAGCCAAATATGAAAATAGCTTTTGTCATCGATGGGAACCATTGTGGACGGTCCTGCCAGAGCCAAAAAGATGGAACCGAAGCTCCCTGATTGATTGATTGAAGGAATAGAAAAATGTAACGTCTCTCCTCTTTCTCCCGTGCTTGGACGCATGTACAGTATAGAGCACAGAGTCTACTCCCCTGTCCCTTCTATCACAAATCACAAAGCATACAGGCGTCAAATCACAAAGCATGGACGAGGCAACCATCGTTTCACTCTTCGCTGACTCCGCTTCTCCATCGTCTTCTTCGAGAAACCACCTCACCGCACTAAGCTGGACGAACGATGCTATTGTGTACTACTAGTACTAGTACATTTACGCATCCTTTGGTTTAACGGACTTCCTGGATGCAAATAAGGCTTTGTCTCGGCTTGGAGGCGGCACTTGCGAATGACTTACCATGGTCTCCCTCAATGGTGTTCTCCATCGAACGCACTTCGCCAAACCACAACGTTCGAGATATCGTTGACGTCACCGCAATGGGGAAGGAAGTCAAATAGTTACTACCTCCATTTTTTTGTACACAAGGCCAGTATATCAAAATTACAATTTGCAAAAGGCCACTAACACTAATTGAGGCAAAATTGATGGGGTTTGCCTCGTACTAGCAACCAAGGACATTAATATAACCTTGCATGCATGCGGAAGTGAGAAGGTTGGTTTGCATGGCGCTGCATTAATCAAGCAATGAGGAGTGAGATGGTTAGCTCTTTGGGCTTTGGAGAAAAAAATACACATTAATTCACATGACAAACGAGGATTTGTATTGATTAATCCCGTGAAGGAAAACTCCGCCTTTCTTTTTTAACACTAGTACTCCTAGTACGTATGTACTTATCTTGTTTGGGTCTAGGCCTTGCATTGCCATACTTCGCCACACATTTTTGGCAAGCTTGCCTAAAGTTTTCAAAATGAAAAGGAGGTACACATGTGCACGGCTGTCGCGGTCGCACTGCACCCTCACACGGTCGCTCCTGCACGCCGTGGTCGCAGCGCACCCTCAGAAAGTTGCTCCTACATTCCGCAAACCCAACCAAGGGAACGCACCCTCACTGACACGTGCTACCGCTGATAGATAATTTTCATTCATACATTATGTTTATCCAACCGCATGTTGGGGAGGATCCGTACGGCCCGTGCGGTGGTCTGTTTGGGAAGAAGAAGAGGTGAGGAAGAAGGGTTAGGAGACGTAGGATATTCATCCAACCGCCTGAAATGGTGGACTGACCCAAATGATGAAAGTCAGGAGACTTGCATAACAATATATGTTTTTACACAGCAAAAGATCCCTAAAAATAACAACATAAAGAAAAACTATCACTGCTTGCCTGGTTCGATGGCTGCGGCATCCACGTGCTCCGCGTCGAGTTGAGCCTCCGCCGCCCGGTTCAAGTCCAGGACATCCAGTTCCGCCTGAAGGAGGGCCTCGATGGCAGCGGCATCCGTGCGCTCTGTGTCGAGTTGAGCCTCCGCCACCCGGTTCAAGTCCAGGACGTCCGGTTCCGCCTGCAGGAGGGCCTCGATGGCAGCGGCATCCGCGCGCTCCGCGTCGATTTGAGCCTCCGCCGCCCAGTTCACATCCATGACATCTGGTTCCGCCTGCAGGAGAGCCTCGATGGCAGCGGCGTGCGCGCGCTCCGCGTCGAGTTGAACCTCTGCCTCCCAGTCCTCCTTTAGTATCCCCAGGTTGAACTGCTGGTCCGCCTGCACCATGGGGGACCCGGACGCCGCACGAAGTCGACGTCCATCGTCTCATACCCGTCGGGGCCCTTCTACGCCACGACCTCCGCCATGAACATTGGATCGGCTTCCTCCTCCTCGTAGCTTGGCTCCAGAGAACTCGGGGATTGGCCCCCCGCAAAGCGAACTTGGGAACGGAGGTCTGTGGCGCTGACCGCCGCTGCAATTTCTGCGCGGCGCTCCGGCGTCAGCATCTTGTAGCACGTGATCTTGCAGCGCACCATGGCTTTCCTGTGAACTAGGGGACGCTTGATGCAGGCTAGGGGATCGAAAGGTGGGGGAATGGGCTGGAGAGGAGGTGTGGTTTTGGGGCAGTGGCTGCCCTAGGCCGAGCAGCGAAAGTTCTGGTGTGAATAGTGGTTCCGGTGACGACCGGTCAATCGGTTTTGACTGTACATCGCTCTTGTCGCGTTCGCATTGCACCCCGGCACGCTGGACCCTCCACATCGTTCACCGAATGGAACGCGCTTCGTCTTGCGTTTTCGCTCGCTTGTGGGACCACAGTTGAGAGCAAACCGACGTCCCTCCCCTCCCCCGCCCGCATCATTGATACTACCACTCCCTCCGTTTTATGCAGAGTAAATAAAAACAGAGGGAGTATACTACGGATGAGGATCCCCTGACGTGGCCGAATCCATTGAGTAACTGACGTGTGGGGCCTAGCAAGCATGGGGTCCGTCAGTAAGTGACCGAAAGGGAGGGTAAGGCAGGGATACCTACGTCAGAGGATCCACTTCCACTACTACTCCCTCCTTCCATCTACAGGGCCTAATGCATTTTTCGAGGCTAACTTTGACCAAATGTTAGAGTAATAATATATGACATGCAACTTACAAAAAGCATACGGTCAAATTCGTATGTGAAAGGAGCTTCCAATGATATAATTTTCACATTATACATCTCATGTACTATTAATCTTGTCAATAGTCAAAGGCGGTTTTGAAAAACGCATTAGAGCATGGTTAATAATATAGCCAGCCGATGGCTATAAGGAACGGCCATGTCATCTATAGCCATCATCTATATGCACTCATACAATAGTATGGGCTATAAGGTTGGCTATTTCCCGCAAAAAAATAATATATAAGGTTGGCTATTGTATTAGTACTTTTTCACATCTCCTCTCTATCTCTTTCTTCATATTTATTGTATTTACCTAGGAATGTGTATATAGCTAGGCTCTTGCATGAGAGCTCACTCCCTTACTTTTTCACATCTCTCTCCTCCACATAGGCAAAAGTGCCATGTAAGTTGGCTCTTAGAAAGGCTATTAGGTTGGCTCTTAGAATGGCTATTAGGTTGGCTCTAAGAATTTAATATTTGCATGAGCAAGGTATATGATTGGAACAGAGTTGCATGCATACTATTTTTTCTTGATCTATGTGTTATAGCCGGGAAGTAGAATATAAGAGCCCGCTTCACTCTCTCTCCTCTCTTCTCACTCCTCCAAGTAGGATTTTAATGACATGACAAGTCTTATAGACTGCTGACTAAGCATTATTAGACTTGCTATTAGGCCCTATATAAATGGAAGGAGGGAGTACTATGAGCACCGCATACTCTAGTACAGATGTTGTCAGTACTCCACTATTACTATTGGACAGGGAGCTTAAAAAAGTTACTATTGGACTGGCTATACGTGGCGAAATCCTAGTAGGAAGAGCATGCGCGAGAACAAGCACATTCACGTGGTTGAAAACAAATTGGAAACCATCTCTGTTTGAATACAAATCTAGGAGTACGTACGAATATAACAATATTGATTGGGCGTTGTTTGAATGTTGATACTTTTTTCTGTAAGTTTGATCAAAGTAGAGATACTTTGACTACACATAAAACTTATATGTAAACTAGAAAGGATCGGAGGGAGTATATTGTACGTTCAAAAGCGAAACAAACATTGAATACCCTTTATATATGATTTGCGGATGCTATGATCACTGGTTCAAAATTTTGAATCTGCCTTAGGTATCACACATGCACCCACTCGTTTTCTCTTGATTTCATCTCGGGGTCCGGAGATTGATTGAAAGAGGACTAGGGTGGGTACAATACGTTCATTTCGCTTATGAACGTACAATATACTCCCTATGATCTCCACAGACCCCCACCCCCCCGTGGGTCATTTCTATCATAGAAACAGACCAAACCTTTATCTCCTTGCACGACACGCAATTGATCTCTCAACATCAATCGATCTCATCAAGATGTGTCGGGGCATGAACCGAATGGGATGTCAAAACTAAGACAGGAAGCGACATGTAGTGGAGGCAAAGTGAAACTTTAAACGAACCGTTTGTTTGTATGCATGTCGGACAAATTACAACAATGGAAATACAAGCATGGTCTAGGCCCACATGCGAATGATACTCAGCGGAATGTTCAAATGACGCATGCGGGAGGATGGACTCGACCGGAGGGCGGCATGATCGATGGAGAAGAGGTTTGGAGAGGAATGAGAAATAAGAAACACCGCATGATTATACTTGAACGACTCAAATAAACAATAAGTTGTCCCGTTTTCCCTTCCGTCTTGGTCACAGAGTAAGATACTCCCTCTGTTTTTATTTACTCTGCATATTAGGTTTGACTGAAGTCAAACTTAATAAATTTGACCAAATTTATAGAAAACTAGCAAGATGCCCGTGCGTTGCACGGAACATCAAGGTCTTGTGGGAGAAAAGGATGAACGAAGTAAGGCCTTATCTGCAAATGTGGAGAGGAGTGCGAGTAAATTGTCATAGTTTCCTTCCTATCCGTTAGATATAGATCGGGCAGCCTATATTGCAAGATGACATGCACACCATCATCACCAACTCTGCTTTTTATCTACACTAGCAAGATGCCCATGCGTTGCACGGAAACATCAAGATGCATTTATATGAGTAGTTTATCTTGTGAGAGAAAAGGATGAACGAGGAAGGCCTTATTTGCAAATGTGGAGAGGGGTGTGGGTATCTCTTTGCAAAATTTCCATAGTTTCCTTCCTATCCGTCAGATAATAAATCGGACGGCCTATATTGTAGGATGGGAGGCACACCATCAACACCAACTCTGTTTTTTATAAGAAGTAGAGACTAGCAAGATGCCCGTGCGTTGCACGGAACATCAAGATGCATTTGTATGAGTAGTTCAGCTTGTGGAAGAAAAGGATGAATGAGGGAAGGCCTATTTGCAAATGTGGAGAGGGGTGTGGGTATCTTTTTGCAAAATTGCCATAGTTTCCTTCCTATCCGTCAGATATAGTTTTCTTCCTATCCGTTAGATATAGATCGGACGGCCTATATTGCAGGATGGCAGGCACACCATCATCACCAACTCTGCTTTTTATTGAACCGAGACAAAGCTAACATGCGAAGTAAATAAACACATAGGGTCTACATACACAATTTATCTTAGGCACTCCAATAGTACGTCCACTACACATTCACGCATTTCACATCTTTCTACATCTACGGGAACCTACGAAAGGGTTAACATAAATTTCATCTCTCTCTCCTCCCTGATTTTCATGGTGGTGGGCCCCTCCCTCCCCCCAATCTACAATCAATAGCTCACATGTTTCACACTACGTTAATTACGTAACTGGGATTACTTAGGTGTAGCATTACTCATCCCAGCATATCGCGCGGGAAAAGACCCGGCTGCGCCATTTTAGTCAGGATTACCGGATTACTAGTAGAAGTATCGATGGATCGCGCGAAGCACCAAGTTTTTTTTGTGGGGGAGAAGCACCTAGTTTAAAGGGAAAAAGGCGGTACACTCACAACACCCCTGTCGCGGTCGCATTGCACCCCACACACGTTCAGTCCTGCACACAGCTCACACAAACGGAATGCGCTTCGACTTGCCTCTTCATTGACACGTGGGACTGCACTTGGAGAAACCGACCATGTGCCAAACTCCCCCCGCCCACCGCGCGAAAATCCCCCCTTCGGCCAACTAGCCAATAATATTCCCCAAACCCCCCTCCCCCCGTCCCCCTCCACTCCATTCGCTCCACCAAAGCCGCCCTCCCCGCCGCGCCGATACGTCGGCGCAGCGGTTCGTTGAGGGGACGCATGGTGATCCTCTCACTCCCACAATATGCTCTCGTAGAATGTCGTCCTCGAGCCGCGCCGCCACCGCAGGCGACGTTCTTGTGGAGGCGCACGACGGTCAGCGCCACCACCGCTGGCAACGTTCGTGTGGAGACGCATGGCGGTCAACTTCTCCCACGGTACGCGCATTCTAGACTGAGGCCCCATGCATGTCGGTGTAGCGCTGAATGTTAGCTGATAGACGCTGTTAATCTCACTGTTTGCCGAAGTCGTTTACAGTCAATATGCTCTGCTTAACAAGCTTCATTACCCTGTTCTGCACTCAATCTGCTTAGCTGAGATGGCATGCCAAGCCCGATTAGTTGCTAAAATATCCTGCCATATATTTATTGTGACGTAGATTGCCATGGTCTAGTAGCCAATCTGTTAGGTGAAATAGCTCTACACCATTTTATGCTCGATCTTTGTTGCTGCGATGGCCTTCGATAGTTCGATGGCTATGTGCTCGGCCTCATTGACTGCTGAAACAGCCTGCCATAATTTAACACTCAAATCTGTTTGCTAAATTAGCTTTAAATATATTTCGTTACTTAGATCTGCTCGTCCAAATATCTTGCCAAAGCTTTAGACAGACCTAGGTATTTTTTTCTAGACTTCATAAAAAGCATATATGTTTTTCCTGTAATATCTAGTAGAAGAACTAATTTGTATGTCTAACAGATGGACAGGACTTGGATAACTTCCGCTCGAAGATTCCCCACTACATATGTCGATGGGGTTGAAAACTTCATGAACTTTATCAGAGCTGAGTACGGTGGTCTGAAATCAGATGTGCTTTGCCCGTGTAGTAGTTATATGAATTCAGTTACAAGACCCCAGTCAACTGTGCAAAATCATCTACACTCGTATGGGATGTTGGTCACATATATTAGGTGGGTTCATCATGGTGAAGCTGTGAACGTCAATGTTACTGACTACGTGGAAGCAGCAAATCACCATCTTGATCTGCCTGATGCTCAGGTGGAAGAGGAGGAGGAGGTGGTGGTGGCAGAGCTAGTGAGTCTGACCAACATTGAAACAATGCTACGAAATGCTCATGCATTTCGTGAACTTTCACCTGCAGAAGAAAAACGGTGGGCCCGCATGTTGGAACAATGCAACGTGGCTGTCACCCCAGGAAATAAGCTGTCAGTATTCTTAGCTATGGTCACCTTTCTTCAGGTAAAGACATCTGAGCGGATGACCAACAAATCATTCGATGCGATGTTGGCTACTTTCTGTAAATCTTTCCCAGATGCTTCTGAGCTGCCACACACCTACAGTAAAATGAAGAATTTCCTTCGCGCAGTTGGAATTGGATATGATATGATCCATGTTTGTAAGAATAATTGTGTTCTATTCCAGAAGGATTATGCCAACTTAAGTGAATGCCCGAAATGCAAATCATCAAGATGGAAAGATAGCGATGCTGTGAAGAGGATTCTGCATAATGTTCTAAGACATTTTCCAATTACACCAAGATTGTAGAGGTTGTTTCATGATGCTGAAACAAGAGAGGATGTACTGTGGCATTCTAGGAACCATGAGTACAGATATTAGAATGTAATGATCCATCCATCTCATGGTAGTGAGTGGAAAAGCTTCAATCAGAAACACAAAAAGTTTGCTGCTGACCCGAGAAACATTAGACTTGGCTTAGCTTCAGATGGATTTAACCCATTTGGCCACCAGAGCGCCACATATAGCATGTGGCCAGTGCTTGTTATCCCTTACAACATGCCTCCAAATGTCTGCACCAAAGAATCAAACTACATGATGGCCTTGCTCATCCCAGGTCCAAAAAGTCCTGGAAAGGATTTTGATTTATTCATGGAGCCTCTTGTGGAGGAACTTCAACAACTATGGAGGGGTGTTCTCACTCGAGACCTATATAGCAGCCCACCAGCTGATTTCTTTCTGCGTGCTATTATAATTTGGTGCATCCATTATTATCCAGCTTTGGGCACTATGTCAAGGCGAACGACACATGGTTACAATGCATGTGTTCGCTGTGACAGGAATCCGTTGCCATACGCAATACTTAGCAAGATCTGTTACATTGGACACCATCGTTTCCTTGCCAAGGACAAGCCGCGTCCTACAAATACCGAAGACATGTGTTCAATGCAAAGCATGAAAACCGTGATGCGCCAAAGAGGCTCTCCGCCGATGAGTTGCAAGTGGAATTCGAGAAGGTCATGCATATTACACCAGGAAACCATCCTGGTAATGGTAGCGGAAAAAGGAAGCGTGGCAGGGCAGAAGAGAGATTATTGTTTACCCGCAGGTCCACTTTGTGGGACTTGGAGTATTGGAAAGATTTGGATCTGCGGCATAATCTTGATGTGATGCACATCAAGAAAAATATATGTGACAGCATTATCGGCACACTTCTTAATATTGAAGGCAAGACGAAAGATACCTTAAAATCTAGGATTGATTTGACACACCTGGGTATCAGAAAGGATTTGCAGGTGGAAGATGAAGGTAAACCACGGGATATGGCACCAGCTGTGTACGTCTTGGACAAGGTAAAAAGAAAAGAATTCTGCGAGGTCCTGTCACGTGTGAGATTCCCACATGGATTTGCTTCCAACCCTGAAAGGAGAGTCAGTGCAGATGGAAACAAGGTACAAGGGTTGAAAAGTCATGACTGCCATGTCCTACTTCAAAGGGTTTTACCTGTTATCCTTAGAGGATTGGGCCGCCCTGACTTATACAGAGCAGTTGCAGAGTTGGGACAATTCTTCACGGAACTCTATAGTAGAAATATCAGTGTAGATGCTTTGGAGCGTTTTAGAGACAAGATACCAACTATCCTATGTGACCTTGAGAAGATATGTCCTCCAGCCTTCTTTGATGTGATGGTGCATTTGGCTGTTCATCTACCTGATGAGGCACTACTTAGAGGTCCAGTACAGTATGGCTGGATGTACCCTATTGAAAGGCGGCTAGGCACTTTCAAGGGCTATGTTAGGAACAGAGCCAGACCCGAGGGTTCCATTGCAGAGGCCTACATTGCTACAGAAGCATTGACATTCTGCTCAAAATACATTGAAATAGCTGATCGGCTTAGCAAAGAGGTGGGACAATCCCGGGCTGAATGTTTTCGATTATTCTGTTCGAGTTACAGGGAAGAGTCGACAAGAGGACAAACCTAAAGATTTGGACAAAATGGTTTGGTATGCATTGAATAACTGTCCTGAGATACTACCTTATATCAAGTAAGTGCTAAGTATTGCAGCTTATACATCGTAATCTACTAAACTTGCAGCACATTCTTATATATTTAGATGTTTGACGCGATCACTATGTTGTGCAGCATCTACAAAAAGGAGTTACTGCCGCAAAATCCAAGAAACATTGACAAACTGTTTATGGAAGGATTTGCGAAATGGTTCAAGAGCCATGTAAGCTTTTGAATTGCACTGTCAGCTTTTTAATATATTGAGTAGATAAGATGATCAGCTTGTCTATTTTCTAACCATAGGTTAAGAAGATGCGGGAGGATGGGCAGACAGTTGATGATGCCCTTTACGCACTAGAAATGGGTCCTGATACTCGGGTAAGACATTATGAAATTTGCGTTGTTGGAGATGTGCGCTACAACACCCTTGCACGCGATGAAGGCAGGAAGACACAAAACAGTGCCATCATGAGCATGGATACGTACGACACAGAGACAACTCAAATGTATGCTAACATAACAGACGATGTTTAGTTGCAGTATATCTCCAGTTACGAGGATCATCGGTGTGTGGTTCTGTTGTGCTGTCGTTGGTATAACCTGTTTTCCAGGATCGCACATGATGATCAGACATGGGTTAGTTGATTTGGATCATGCATCACTTAGATAACTTGAGGGATGTTTATTTAAGTGGGAGTTCTTAAGTAATTTGATTAATTGAACTTAATTTATCATGAACTTAGTCTTATAGTTTTGCATATCTATGTTGTAGATCAATGGCCCGAGCTACCGTTCCCCTAAATTTTAATGCGTTCCTAGAGAATGCTAAGTTGAAAGATGATGGTAGCAACTACACGGACTGGGTCCATAACTCGAGGATTATCCTCATTGCTGCACAGAATAATTATATCCTTGATCCACCGCTAGGTGAAAGGCCTGCTGCAGGAGCAGAAGCTGATGTTTTGAACGCCTAGCAAGCTCGATCTGATGACTACTCGATAGTTCAGTGTGCCATGCTTTACGGCTTAGAACTGGGACTTCAAAGACGTTTCGAACTTGATGGAGCATATGAGATGTTCCAATAGTTGAAGTTAATATTTCAAGCAAATGACCGGGTTGAGAGATATGAAGTCTTCAACAAGTTCTATAGTAGCAAGATGGAGGAGAACAGTTCTATCACTAAACACATACTCAAAATGTCTGGGGTATTATAATCACTTGACTCAGCTGGGAGTTGATCTTCCAGTTGATTGTGTTATTGACATAGTTCTTCAATCACTGCCACCAACATACAAAGGCTTCGTGATGAACTATAATATGAAAGGGATGAACAAAACAATTCCCGAGCTCTTCGTAATGCTTAAGGCTGCGAAGGTAGAAATCAAGAAGGAGCATCAAGTGTTGATGGTTAACAAGACCACTAGTTTCAATAAAAAGGGCAAGGGAAAGAAAGGGAACTTCAAAAAGAATGGCAAGCAAGTTTCCACTCCCGGGAAGAAGCCCAAACTGGACCCAAGCCTGAAACTGAGTGCTTCTACTGCAAAGGGATTGGTCACTGTAAGCGGAACTGCCCCAAATACTTGGCAGATAAGAAGGATGGCAAAGTGAACAAAGGTATATTTCATATACATGTTATTGATGTGTACCTTACTAATGCTTTTAGTAGCGCCTGTGTATTTGATACTGGTTCGGTTGCTCATATTTGTAACTCGAAACAGGAGCTAAGGATTAAACGAAGAATGGCTAAGGACGAGGTGATGATGCGTGTCAGGAATGGTTCCAAGGTCGATGTGATCGCTGTCGGCACGCTACCTCTGCATCTACCTTCGGGATTAGTTTTAGACCAGAATAATTGTTATTTGGTGCCAGCGTTGAGCATGAACATTATATCTGGATCTTGTTTAGCGCGAGACGGTTATTCATTTAAATCAGAGAATAATGGTTGTTCTATCTATATGAGTAATATCTTTTATGGTTATGCACCCTTGAAGAGTTGTCTACTCTTGTTGAATCTCGATTGTAGTGATTCACATATTCATAATATTGATTGCAAAAGTTGCAAAGTTGATAATGATATTGCAACATATTTGTGGAACTACCGTTTAGGTCATATTGGTGTAAAGCACATGAAGAATCTCCGTGCAGATAGACTTTTGGAATCACTTGATTATGAATCATTTGATACTTGCGAACCATTCCTCATGGGTAAGATGACTAAAACTCCATTCTCAAGAACAATGGAGCGAGCCAATGACTTGTTGGCAATAATGCATACCGATGTATGCGGTCCGATGAGTGTTGAGGCACGCAGCGGGTATCGTTATTTTTTTACCTTCACAGATTTTGAGTAGATATGGGTATATTTACTTAATGAAACACAAATCTGAAACATTTGAAAAGTTCAAAGAATTTCAAAATAAAGTGGAGAATCATCATAACAAGAAAATAAAGTTTCTATGATCTGATCGCAGAGGCGAATATTTGTGTTACGAGTTTGGCCTTCATTTAAAACAATGTGGAATAGTTTCACAACTCACGCCACCTGGAACACCACAGCTTAATGGTGTGTCTGGACGTCGTAATCATACTTTATTAGATATGATGCGTTCTATGATGTCTCTTACCAATTTACCACTATCGTTTTGGGGTTATGCATTAGAGACAACTGCATTCACGTTAAATAGGGCACCGTCTAAATCCATTGAGACGACACCGTATGAATTGTGGTTTGGCGAGAAACCTAAGCTGTCATTTCTTAAAGTTTGGGGATGCGACGCTTATGTCAAAAGGCTTCATCCTAATAAGCTCAAACCTAAATCAGAGAAGTGCGTCTTCACAGGATACCCTAAGGAAACAATTGGGTACACCTTCTACCACAGATCCGAAGGCAAGATCTTTGTTGCCAAGAATGGAACCTTTCTAGAG
The DNA here is from genome assembly GCF_018294505.1 of Triticum aestivum. Classification (NCBI taxonomy): domain Eukaryota; kingdom Viridiplantae; phylum Streptophyta; class Magnoliopsida; order Poales; family Poaceae; genus Triticum; species Triticum aestivum. The sequence goes on from NC_057808.1 coordinate 81,668,156, forward strand.
AAGGAGTTTCTCTCGAAAGAAGTGAGTGGGAGGAAAGTAGGACTTGATGAGGTAATTGTACCTTCTCTTGAATTGGAGAGTAGCACAGCACAGAAAACCGTTCCCATGATGCCTACACCAACTAGAGAGGAAGCAAATGATAAAGATCATGAAACTTTAGATCAAGTTGCTACTGAAACTCGTAGATCAACCAGAGCACGATCCGCACTAGAGTGGTACGGTAATCCTGTCCTGGAAGTCATGTTACTAGACCAAGGCAAACCTACGAACTATGAACAAGCTATGATGAGCCCAGATTCCGACAGACGGTTTGAGGCCATGAAATCTGAGATAGGATCCATGTATGAGAACAAAGTGTGGACTTTGGTGGATTTTCCCGATGATCGGCAAGCCATAGAGAATAAATGGATCTTCAAGAAGAAGACTGACACTGATGGTAATGTTACTATCTACAAAGCTCGACTTGTCGCAAAAGGTTGTCGACAAGTTCAAGGGGTTGACTACGTTGAGACTTTCTCCCCCATAACGATGCTTAAGTCCATCCGAATCATGTTAGCAATTGCCACATTTTATGACTATGAAATCTAGCAAATGGATGTCAAAACTGGATTCCTTAATGGATTTCTTAAAGAAGAGTTGTATATGATGCAACCAGAAGGTTTTGTCAATCCTGATGGTGCTAACAAAGTGTGCAAGCTACAGCGATCCATCTATGGACTGGTGCAAGCATCTCTGAGTTGGAATATACGCTTTGATGAGGTGATCAAAGCATATGGTTTCATACAGACTTTCAGTGAAGCCTGTATTTACAAGAAAGTGAGTGGGAGCTCTGTAGCATTTCTGATATTATATGTAGATGATATATTGTTGATTGGAAATGATATAGAATTTCTGGATAGCATAAAAGTATACTTGAATAAGAGTTTTTCAATGAAATACCTCGGTGGAGCTGCTTATATATTGGGCCTCAAGATCTATAGAGATAGATTGAGATGCTTATATATTGACCTTGATAAAGTTTTGAAGAAGTTCAAAATGGATCAGTCAAAGAAAGGGTTCTTACCGGTGTTACAAGGTGCGAAGTTGAGTCAGACTCAAAGCCCGACCACTACAGAAGATAGAGAGAAAATGAAAGTCATTCCCTATGTCTCAGCCATAGGTTCTATCATGTATGCTATGCTGTGTACCAGACCTGATGTGTGCCTTGCCATAAGTCTGGCAGGGAGGTACCAAAGTAATCCAGAAGTGGATGACTGGACAGCGGTCAAGAACATCCTGAAGTACCTGAAAAGGACCAAGGATATGTTTCTCATTTATGGAGGTGGCAAAGAGCTCGTCTTAAATGGTTACGTCAATGATAGCTTTGACACTGATCCGGATGACTCAAAGTCACAAACCGGATACGTACTTATATTGAATGGTGGAGCTGTCAGTTGGTGTAGTTCCAAGATAAGCGTCATGGCGGGATCTACGTGTGAAGCGGAGTACATAGCTGCTTCGAAAGCAGCAAATGAAGGTGTCTAGATGAAGGAGTTCATACCCGATCTGGGTGTAATACCTAGTGCATCGAGTCCAATGAGAATCTTTTGTGACAACACTGGAGCAATTGCCTTGGCGAAGGAATCCAGATTTCACAAGAGAACCAAACACATCAAGAGATGCTTCAACTCCATTCGTGAACAAGTCAAGGATGGAGACATAGAAATTTGCAAGATACATATGGATCTGAATTTAGCAGACCTGTTGACTAATCCTCTTCCACGAGCAAAACATGATCAGCACCAAGACTCCATGGGTGTTTGATTCATTACAATGTAATCTAGATTATTGACTCTAGTGCAAGTGGGAGTGATATGTCTCCAGCGTATCTATAATTGTTGATTGTTCCATGCTACTATATTATCTGCTTTGGATGTTTTATATGCATTTATATGCTATTTTATATTATTTTTGGGACTAACCTATTAACCTAGAGCCCAATGCCAGTTTCTGTTTTTTCCTTGTTTTTGAGTTTTACAGAAAAGGAATATCAACCGGAGTCCAAATGAGCTGAAAATTTACGTTGATTTTTATGGACCAGAAGAAGCCCCAAAGCACAAGAGTTGGGCTAGAAGAGCCCCGAGGTGACGGCAAGGGTGGAGGGCGCCCCCCTAGGGCATGCCCCCTGTCTTGTCGCTGCCTCGTGGACCCCCTGACGTGAAACCAACGCAAAAATTCTTATAAATCTCGAAACCCCCAGAAAGAAACCTAGATCGGGAGTTCCGTCGTCGCAAGCCTCTGTAGCCATGAAAAACCAATCGGGAGCCTGTTCCGGCACCCTGTCGAAGGGGGAAACCATCACCTGTGGCCATCTTCAGCATCCCGCTGGTCTCCATGACGAGGAGGGGGTAGTTCACCCTCGGGGCTGAGGGTATGTACTAGTAGCTATGTGTTTGATCTCTCTCTCTCGTGTTCTTGATTTGGCATGATCTTGATGTACCACGAGCTTTGTTATTATAGTTGAATCATATGGTGTTTCTCCCTCTCTACGTTCTTGTGATGAATTGAGTTTTACCTTTGAGGCTTCACTATTATCGGATTGAATACTATTATGGATTCGACAACACTTGATGTATGTCTTGCGTGGGAATGCTCAGCCCTCACATGACATAGTTCAGGTTACATGAATGATCGAACTAAGCCCTCGAGCACCAGCATTGGCCCAAGTGCGAGATTCCTCCTTGATGTTGTGGACCAGGAGGGAGGTGGAAGGGGTTGCACCAACGAAGATGCAAGCATTGCAGTGTCTTCATAGTATTAACTTTTGGAATCAACTTCCTTACCCAAACATACGTGCTCAATATAAACGTGCACGTGCCCTAAACTCCGGCTCGCCGCACGGCCGTCACGATGAACACATGAGACATATTCGTCTGTCGGCCAAACTCAATCGACAACATGTAAGACGTGCTGTTCCATCCTGGGATTCTTTGATGAGGACATGGCACGTAGACACAAGTACGTGTATTAGTTCATCAGCTGCATCACCTCTCTGTCTCAGCTTGGCGAAAAAAGTCCACTTTCTGGCACGTAGCTAGCTTTATCCAGAGGATGATGGGACCCCTCTTACCTAAACATTTACCACGGCCCACGGGACGCACTGACAAGACTAATCTTGGTTGCACCGGTCGAAATGATTCGAGGTATATCTTTGCCAACTCAGTCGAGCTTGGCATGACACCGTAGTGAATAAGCGTGTGCTTGACCAACCAGCACGGTAAATCCAGGAGTCTAAATCTAGACACGAGACAACATAGACACGCTCTCTTTGATCACAGTAGTCCAGAATTAACTTTTGAAAGGAAGATACCCATGGTAACAATGGGGTATTCTATTGATTCACTTGATGTATGTTTTGGCACTCAACTCGTGGATTCCTGAGGTGACATTGGGGTAATCTATGCATAGGGGTTGATGCACGTTTTAGTCCTTGTTTCTCCGGTAGAAATCTTGGGGCACTCTTTGAAGTTGTTGGATTGAATATTATGAATCTGAAGTTGTTTGATGCATATCGTATAATTGACTCACGGATACTTGTGGTGACATTGGAGTATCTAGGTGACATTAGGGTTGTATTGATGTGTGTCATATGGTGTTATTTTACTACGAACTCTAGGGCTGTTTGTGACACTTATAGGAATAGCCCAATGAATTGATCGGAAAGAATAACTTTGAGGTGGTTTCGTACCCTACAAGCAATTTCATCTTATATTCTCTACGATAGGAACTTTGGAGTGGCTTTTTGTCGCGCGTCGAGGGATTGCCATATGATCTAATTATGTTATCATTGTTGTGAGAACTTGCACTAGTGAAAGTATAAACCCTAGGCCTTGTTTCCAAGCATTGCAATACCATTTTTGCTCACTTTTACCACTTACTACCTAGATGTTTTTATATTTTTAAATTACAAAAACCTATATCTACCATCCATATCACACTTGTATCACTATCTCTTCGCCGAACTAGTGCACCTATACAACATACCATTGTACCGGGTGTGTTGGGGACACAAGAGACTCTTTGTTATTTGGTTGCAGGGTTGTTTGAGAGAGACCAACTTCATCCTATGCATCCCACGGATTGATAAGCCTTAGGTCATCCACTTGAGGAAAATTTGCTGCTGTCCTACAAAACTCTGCGCTTCGAGGCCCAACACGAGTCTACAAGAAGAAGGTTGCATAGTAGACATCAAGCCCTTTTCTGGTACCATTACCAGGGAGGTGAGTGCTTGAAGGTATATCTTTAGATCTTGCAATTGAATCCTTTAGTTTCTTGTTTTATCACTAGTTTAGTCTATAAAATAAAACTACAAAAAATTGAATTGAGGTTGCCTCATACGCTTCATATGTTTAATATCTTTCATGAAAATGATGGAAAGGAAAATTGTGCTCCAGTGTTAGAAGAACAAGTCTATAAAATGTTTGGCACTAAATTTTTGAATGATGAGCATGATTGCAATGTTGTTAGTATTAATTATTTGAATATCCATGATGCTAATGATATGCAAAGACATAAGCTTGCGGATGCTATGTTTGATGAAGATGATACTTTTTGTCCCCCAAGTTTGATGAGCAAATTTATTATGATGATTCCATGCCTCCTATTTATGATGATTGCAATACTTATGAAAGTGGGTTTGGAAGAGCGTCGACTTTAGGAAGTAATGATCCCACTATTTTGGAGGGTGTTGAATCTTATTATAATGATGAAAGTGGATTTGGAGAGGTCATGACTTTATTTAGTAATGATTCCACTATTTCGGAAGAGGTTTCAGTTGACTATGATGAGAACAAAGTTGCTACTTATGATGATTATTGTGATGATACTTATGTTATAAAAAGTAGTGATAATTATTGTCATAATTTTGAATATCCTCTTACTGATCATTACTCTTTTAATGTGGAAACAATTTATAGTATTCAAGTTTCTTATGATACTCCCACTATTCCAAATGAGAAGAATTTTGCTTATGTGGAGAGTAGTAAATTTTCTATGCTTGTGGATCATGAAAATAATGCTCTATGTGATGGTTATATTGTTGAATTCATTCATGACGCTACTGAAAATTTCTATGAGAGAGGAACATATGTTTTTACATATTGCAATAATATCAAGTTTCCTCTCTATGTGTTGATAATCTTGAAGTTTTGCTTGTTTTACCTTCGTATGCTAGTTGATTCTTGTTCCTATCAGTTGTTTGCTCACAAAAACCCTAAGCATAGGAAGTGGGTTAGACTTAAATGTGCTAGTAATATTCTTCATGATGCTCCCATTGTGTTTCAATTCTTATCTTCTATGTGAGCATCATTGACATCATCATGCCTAGCTAGAAAGGCATTAAAGAAAAGCGCTTGTTGGGAGACAACCCAATATTTACCCCTACTTTTTGTGTGTGTTCACATGATTATTCTACTATATTAATCATGTTCTATAGCTTTTGTTTGAATAAAGTGCCAAGTAAGACCTTTGGGATGGTCTATGGTGATAGTTGATTTGATCTTACTGAAAAATAGAAACTTTTGCTTCCAGTTGCAGAATTTTAAGAATTTACTGGAGCATGAACAATTCTTATTTTTTACACATTATTGATAAACAAATTGCCTAGATTTTCCTAATTTTTCAGAATGTTTGGAGTTATAGAAGTATACGAAGTTTCCAGATTACTACAGACTGTTCTGTTTTTGACAGATTCTGTTTTTGATGTGTTGTTTGCTTATTTTGATGAATCTATGAGTAACATCGGAGGGTATGAACCATGGAGAAGTTGGAATACAGTAGATATAACACCAATATAAAATTGTAATGAGTTCACAACAGTACCTAAGTGGTGATTTGCTTTATTATACTAACGGAGCTTACGAGTTTTCTATTGAGTTTTGTGTTGTGAACTTTTCAAGTTTTGGGTAAAGTTTTGATGGACTACGGAATAAGGAGTGGCAACAGCCCAAGCTTGGGGATGCACAAGGCACCCCAAGGTAATATTCAAGGACAACCAAGAGCCTAAGCTTGGGGATGCCCCGGATGGCATCCCCTCTTTTCTCTTCGTTCATCGGTAGCCTTACTTGGAGCTATATTTTTATTCACCACATGATATGTGTTCTGCTTGGAGCGTCATTTTGTTTTTATTAGCATTTGCTTGTTGTTTGAATAATATCCCAAGCTATGAAATTCTTAAATGTTAGAGAGTCTTCACATAGTTACATAATTATTCGACTACTCATTGATTTTCACTTATATCTTTTGGAGTAGTTTGTCATTTGCTCTAGTGCTTCACTTATATCTTTTTAGAGCACGGCGGTGGTTTAATTTTGTAGAAATTTATGAACTCTCATGCTTCACTTATATTATTTTGAGAGTCTCTAAACAGCATGGTAATTTTCTTAGGTTATGAATTTAGTCCTAATATTATGGGCATCCAAGAGGGATATAAAAAAACGTTCATATAAAGTGCATTGAATACTATGAGAAGTTTGATTCCTTATGATTGTTTTGAGATATAAAGATGGTGATACTAGAGTCATGCTAGTGAGTAATTGTGGATTGTAGAAATACTTGTGCTAAAGTTTGTGATTCCCATAGCATGCACGTATGGTGAACCGTTATGTAACAAAGTTGGAGCATAATTTATTTATTGATTGTCTTCCTTATGAGTGGTGGTGTCATTCTGGTCGCGAACGTGTACATACATACTGGTCGATGTAGAGGCGCGCACGTAGCATGTACACGTACGTATAGTGGCCAGTGTGCAAGAAAGAAAATATGGCCACGTACGTACATACGGGCGGGGTCTCGAGCGACTACTCGCGCATACGTACGGCCAGGGCTCGTGTACATGGCTGGGTCGGAATAGAGAAACAGCGTCGTCGTCGTGTTCATAGGGAGCCAACCGGCTGGGTCAGAATGGAATGCGTCGTCGTGTTCATCGGGAGGGCTTGGACGGAACAGCCGATGGAAATGAGGCCTGGCGTTCCGCAGAACGGAGGAAATGGCCTTGTGTTCGACCGGCCACATTCGAAACGGGATCCTGTTCATCGCGAGGGGTCTGGCGTACCGCAAAACGGAGGAAACGGACTTGTGTTGGACCTCCTACAGTCGAAACGGGGTCCTGTTGATCGGGAGGGGTGTGGTGTTCCGCAAAATGGAGGAAACTGACTTGTGTTGGAGCGCTACGGTCGAAACGGGGGTCCTGTTCATCGGGAGGGGTGTGGCGTACCGCAAAACGGGACTCCACGGGATACTGTTCATCTCCACCGTCGACCCCCTCCAGCCACCACGGGCTACTGTTCATCCACCGTCGACCTCCTCCAGCCTCCACCTACGACTGTTCATCCACGGGCTCCTGTTCATCCAGCCTCCACCGTGCGCTACTCCACCGGCTACTGTTCAACCAGCCCTCTCCACGGGCTCCTGTTCAACCACCTCTCCACGGGCTACTTTTCAACCAGCCCTCCACCGTCTACTGTTCATCCAGCCCTCCACGGGGTGGTCCTGTTCATCCAGCCCTCCACGGGGTCCTGTTCATCCAGCCCCAACCGGCTCGGTCAATCGGGGTCTTGTTCATCCAGAGGCAACACCATGGGGTCCTGTTCATCCACCCCCACCGGGAACTGTTCATCCAACCACCCTAGCAACGCTCACTATTCATCCAGAGGCAGCATCGATCGGCTTCAGTTAGCAGCAGTTGCGAAGGAATCGCTCGACCGGGTTCAGTTAACAGCCATCGATCGATCACTCGGGTTCAGTAACGCGTAGCCTGCAGTGCAATCACTCAGGTTTAGTAGGCGAACGCCTCGCTCGGGTTCAGTTAGAGCCCAACACCTCGCTCGGGTTCAGTTAGAGCCCAACGCCTCGCACACACGCGCGTACGTGTACGAGAGAAATGCGCATCGCTCGGCGCCGACCAACCACCGTAACCGGGAACACCCTGATATTTTCCTCGCCCTCACTTCTACCACTGTTTTTCCGTAATGGACGGCCCAAAGAATGTCATGCAGCTGCATCTCCGGCCCGCCCAGGACGAAAAGCCCATTTTATGTCATGATTTTTTGTCATAGAAGTAGGAGCCCGCCACATCTATGATGATACCGGGTTTTGTCACAATTATCGTCATAGAAGTGTCATAAGTATGACAGAAAAAAATATGTTCGGCCCAAAATGTCACGGATGTGCCTTTTTTGTAGTGGGATGCCCCGGATGGCATCCCCTCTTTTCTCTTCGTTCATCGGTAGCCTTACTTGGAGCTATATTTTTATTCACCACATGATATGTGTTCTGCTTGGAGCGTCATTTTGTTTTTATTAGCATTTGCTTGTTGTTTGAATAATATCCCAAGATATGAAATTCTTAAATGTTAGAGAGTCTTCACATAGTTACATAATTATTCGACTACTCATTGATTTTCACTTATATCTTTTGGAGTAGTTTGTCATTTCCTCTAGTGCTTCACTTATATCTTTTTAGAGCACGACAGTAGTTTAATTTTATAGAAATTGATGAACACTCATGCTTCACTTATATTATTTTGAGAGTCTCTAAACAGCATGGTAATTTTCTTAGGTTATGAATTTAGTCCTAATATTATGGGCATCCAAGAGGGGTATAATAAAAACTTTCATATAAAGTGCGTTGAATACTATGAGAAGTTTGATTCCTTATGATTGTTTTGAGATATAAAGATGGTGATACTAGAGTCATGCTAGTGAGTAATTGTGGATTGTAGAAATACTTGTGCTAAAGTTTGTGATTCTCATAGCATGCATGTATGGTGAACCGTTATGTAACAAAGTTGGAGCATAATTTATTTATTGATTGTCTTCCTTATGAGTGGCAGTCGGGGATGAGCGATGGTCTTTTCCGACCAATCTACCCCTAGGAGCATGCGCGTAGTACTTTGTTTCAATGACTAATAGATTTTTGCAATAAGTATGTGAGCTTTTTATGACTAATAATGTTGAGTCCACGGATGATATGCACTCTCACCCTTCCACCATTGCTAGCCTCTCTAGTACCGCACAACTTTTGCCGGTACCATACACCCACCATATACCTTCCTCAAAACAGCCACCATACCTACCTATTATGGCATTTCCATAGCCATTCCGAGATATATTGCCATGCAACTTCCACTTTTCCGTTATACTATGACACGCTTCATCATTGCCATATTGCTTTGCATGATCATGTAGTTGACATAGTATTTGTGGCAAAGCCACCATTAATAATTTGTATACATGTCACTCTTGAGTCATTGCACATCTCGGTACACCGCTGGAGGCATTCACATAGAGTCATATCTTTTGTGCTAGTATCGAGTTGTAATTCCTGAGTTGTAAGGTAGATAAAACTGTGATGATCATCATTATTAGAGCATTATCCCATTTGAGGAAAGGATGATGGAGACTATGATTCCCCCACATGTCGGGATGAGACTCCGGACGAAAAATAAAAAAAGAGAGGAAAAAAAGAGAGGTCAAAGAGCCCAAAAAAGAGAGAAAAGAGAGAAGGGGCAGTGCTACTATCCTTTTACCACACTTGTGTTTCAAAGTAGCACCATGATCTTCATGATGGAGAGTCTCCTATTTTGTCACTTTTATATACTAGTGGGAATTTTTCATTATAAAACTTGGCGTGTATATTCCAATGATGGGATTCCTCAAATTTCCCTAGGTCTTCGTGAGCAAGCAAGTTGGATGCACAATCACTTAGTTCCTTTTTTAGCTTTTTTCATACACTTAGCTCTAGTGCAATTTTGCATGGCAATCCCTACTCACTCGCATTGATATTTATTGATGGGCATCTCCATAGCCCGTTGATACACCTAGTTGATGTGAGTCTATCTCCTTCTTTTTGTCTTCTCCACAACGACCATATTTTATTCCACCTATAGAGCTATATGCATGGCTCACGCTCATGTATTGCGTGAAAGTTGAAAAGGTTTGAGAACATCAAAAGTATGAAGCAATTGCTTGGCTTGTCATCGGGGTTGTGCATGATTTAATACTTTGTGTGATGAAGAAGGAGCATAGCCAGACTATATGATTTTGTAGGGACAACTTTCTTTGGACATGATATTTTGAGAAGACACAATTGCTTTATTAGTATGCTTGAAGTATTGTTGTTTCTATGTCAATATTAAACTTTTGTTTTGAATCTTATGGATCTGAATATTCATGCCACAATAAAGAGGATTACATGGATAAATATGTTATGTAGCATTCCACTTCAAAAATTCTGTTTTTATCATTTACCTACTCGAGGGCGAGCTAGAATTAAGCTTGGGGATGCTTGATACGTCTCCAACGTATCTATAATTTTTTATTGTTCCATGCCATTATATTATCGGCTTTGGATGTTTTATATGCATTTTTATGATATTTTATATTATTTTTGGGACTAACCTATTAACCTAGAGCCAAGTGCTAGTTTCTACCCTCTACCTTCTTGTGATGAATTGAGTTTTACCTTTGAGGTTTCACTATTATCGGATTGAATACTATTATGGAATTGAGAACACTTGATGTATGTCTTGCGCGGGATACCTGTGGTGACAATGAGGTGTTCTATTGATTCACTTGATGTATGTTTTGGCACTCAACTCACGGATTCCCGAGGTCACATTGGGGTAATCTATGGATAGGGGTTGATGCACGTTTTCGTCCTTGTTTCTCCGGTAGAAATCTTGGGGCACTCTTTGAGGTTCTTTGTGTTGGATTGAATATTATGAATCTGAAATTTTTTGATGCATATCGTAAAATTGACCCACGGATACTTGTGGTGACATTGGAGTATCTAGGTGACATTAGGGTTGATTGATGTGTGTCATATGGTGTTATTTTACTACGAACTCTAGGGCTGTTTGTGACACTTATAGGAATAGCCCAATGGATTGATCGGAAAGAATAACTTCGAGGTGGGTTCGTACCATACAAGCAATTTCATCTTATGTTCTCTGCGATAGGAACTTTGGAGTAACTTTTGTCACGCGTCGAGGGATTGCCATATGATCTAATTATGTTATCATTGTTGTGAGAACTTGCACTAGTGAAACTATAAATCCAAGGCCTTGTTTGCAAGCATTGCAATACCATTTTCGCTCACTTTTATCACTTACTACCTTGATGTTCTTATATTTATAGATTACAAAAACCTATATCTACCATCCATATTACACTTGTATCACCATCTCATCGCCGAACTAGTGCACCTATACAATATACCATTGTATCGGGTGTGTTGGGGACACAAGAGACTCTTTGTTATTTGGCTGCATGGTTGTTTGAGAGAGACCAACTTCATCGTACGCATCCCACGGATTGATAAGCCTTAGGTCATCCACTTGAGGAAAATTTGTTGTTGTCCTACAAAACTCTGCGCTTCGAGGCCCAACACGAGTCTACAAGAAGAAGGTTGCATAGTAGACATCAAGCTCTTTTCTGGCACCATTGCCATGGAGGTGAGTGCTTGAAGGTATATCTTTAGATCTTGCAATTGAATCCTTTAGTTTCTTGTTTTATCACTAGTTTAGTCTATAAAATAAAACTACAAAAAATGGAATTGAGGTTGCCTCATATGCTTCATCTTTTTAATATCTTTCATGAAAATGATGGAAAGGAAAATTGTTCTCAAGTGTTAGAAGCAGAAGTCTATAAAATGTTTGGCACTAAATTGTTGAATGATGAGCATGATTGCAATGTTGTTAGTATTAATTATTTGAATATCCATGATGCTAATGATATGCAAAGACATAAGCTTGCGGATGCTATGTTTGATGGAGATGATATTTTTTGTCCCCCCAAGTTTGATGAGAAAATTTATTATGACGATTGCATGCCTCCTATTTATGATGATTGCACTACTTATGAAAGTGGGTTTGGAAGAGCGTCGACTTTAGGAAGTAATGATCCCACTATTTTGGAGGGTGTTGAATCTTATTATAATGATGAAAGTGGATTTGGAGTGGTCATGACTTTATTTAGGAATGATTCCACTATTTAGGAAGTGGTTTCAGTTGACTATGATGAGAACAAAGTTGCTACTTATGATGATTATTGTGATAATACTTATGTTATAAAAAGTAGTGATAATTATTGTCATAAGTTTGAATATCCTCTTACTGATCATTACTCTTTTAATGTGGAAACAATTTATAGTATTCAAGTTTCTTATGATACTCCCACTATTCCAAATGAGAAGAATTTTGCTTATGTGGAGAGTAGTAAATTTTCTATGCTTGTGGATCATGAAAATAATGCTCTATGTGATGGTTATATTGTTGAATTCATTCATGATGCTACTGAAGATTACTATGAGATAGGAGCATATGTTTTTACATATTGCAATAATATCAAGTTTCCTATCTATGTGTTGATAATCTTGAAGTTTTGCTTGTTTTACCTTCGTATGCTAGTTGATTGTTGTTCCCATAAGTTGTTTGCTCACAAAAACCCTATGCATAGGAAGTGGGTTAGACTTAAATGTGCTAGTCATATTATTCATGATGCTCCCATTGTGTTTCAATTCTTATCTTCTATTTGAGCATCATTGACATCATCATGCCTAGCTAGAAAGGCATTAAAGAAAAGCGCTTGTTGGGAGACAACCCAATATTTACCCCTACTTTTTGTGTGTGTTCACATGATTATTCTACTTTATTAATCATGTTTTATAGCTTTTGTTTGAATAAAGTGCCAAGTAAGACCTTTGGGATGGTCTATGGTGATAGTTGATTTGATCTTGCTGAAAAACAGAAACTTTTGTTTCCAGTTGCAGAATTTTAAGAATTTACTGGAGCATGATAATATTCTTATTTTTTACACATTATTGATATACAAATTGCCTAGATTGTCCTAATTTTTCAGAATGTTTGGAGTTACAGAAGTATACGAAGTTTCCAGATTACTATAGACTGTTCTGTTTTTGACAGATTCTGTTTTTGATGTGTTGTTTGCTTATTTTGATGAATCTATGAGTAATATCGGAGGGTATGGACCATGGAGAAGTTGGAATACAGTAGATATAACACCAATATAAAATTGTAATGAGTTCACAACAGTACCTGAGTGGTGATTTGCTTTATTATACTGACGGAGCTTACGAGTTTTCTGTTGAGTTTTGTGTTGTGAAGTTTTCAAGTTTTTGGTAAAGTTTTGATGGACTACGGAATAAGGAGTGGCAAGAGCCCAAGCTTGGGGATGCACAAGGCACCCAAGGTAATATTAAAGGACAACCAAGAGCCTATGCTTGGGGACACTACAAAAAAATACACTTCTGTGATGATACGTGTTTGTCACAGTAGGTCACGTTTCTGTCATGCATGTACATCCATGAAAATTTTATGATAGAATCAAGATAGCCATACCTGTGCTGTCGTAGAAGTGTTCCACGACATTACCAAAAATATCATCATGGAAGTGTCCACTTCCATGACAATAAATCTCGCGTCATAGAAGTGCTTTCGTCAAGGGTGACCGACACATGGCATCCACCGTAATGGCTCGCCGTTACGCTATCGGGTCCGGTTTTGGATCCGATAACCCGTTAACAGCCCCGACCAATGGGGATTTTCCACGTGTAAAATCATCATTGGCTGGAGGAAACACGTGTCGGCTCACCGTTGGGACAGACGTCATCCACTCATTGGACCGAAGGCGCCTATGATACATAGACACGTGGCAGGGCCCAACAGAGGCCCATTCCTGTGAAAAGGCCGGCCCGTTTGACTTGGTCAAAAGGTGGCGGACCGGCCCACGGAAAGCCTGTTAACGGCATGTTCGCATATAGCCCATTTATAGCCCGCTAACCCAGGGCCCATTACAACCTATCCGAATTGGGCCCAGTAGCGTCATCTGGGCCGTCCAATATGATTCCAGCCCATTTTAACTTCCGGCCCATGTATAGCCCATGAAGTCTTTTGGCCCATATGAGGCCCTTTGTAACTCTTGGCCCATTAACGACCCGAGGTGAAACTGGCCCGTAATGAACAGTGTATCACTTTATACCCATTAACGGCCCATTATACTGTTGGGCTGTTTCCAGGCCATGTTATCTTTCGGCCTTCTCAGGGCCCACTTATTCTTGGGCTCATTTCCAGCATTCGGTTACTTACGGTCCGTTACTATCATTTTCTGCTTGTGGGCCAAATTCAGCCCGTGGTTACAGTCGGCCCGTTTGTGGCCCGTTAATACGTTGGGCCGTTTTCATAGCGTCATCAAATACGGCCGATTAACGATGGCCCATTATGGTCGGCCCGTGAACGGACGATTCCAACTCTAGCCCATTTACGGCCATAATGCGGTATGTTATTGGCCCATGTTTGGGCAATCGATCATACGGCCCGTAGAAGGCCCATTGATGATACGGCCCGTAGAAGGCCCATTGTTTCTACACCCCGTAGAAGGCCCATTGTTTCTTCGGCCCGTAGAAGGCCCAGTGTCACTACAGTAAATACGTAGCCCATGGTTATTGTGGCCTAGTTTTAAAAAATAGGTTATTGCGGCCACTAGCAAACCGCGGAAAAAGAACAACACTGACTACAAGCAAACAAATAAACAAGACAACAAGGAAATAAATAAGCAAACAACTTACACTAGGATATCATGGCTATTACACATATTACATCCACTGGGCATCAAAGTTCGCCACCAGTGCAAATATAGGGAACAAAGCAGCATATCATATACACTGGTTGTCAAAGTTGGCGACCAGTGCAAATAAACGCCGCAGCAAAACAAGTCCAGAACTGAAACCACTTCAGAAGATCTCAAGAAACAATATCTTGGGTACCCATAATGTTGGCAAGATGCTTAGCAAGCTTATTAACTTTCTCTTGTTTGGCGCTTAAATCCTCTAGTGCTTGCTGTTGCACCAGAAAGTATGCATCTAAATTCTGCAGGGACTTCCTCAGTCCTTCAGCTTCCTGTCGCAGCACATCTGATCGATGTCTTTCAACTTGAAGCTGAGACTCAAGAAGACGAACTGATTCAGGCAGCGAGTTTGAAGAGCTTGTGCCAGCAGTAGTGGCCAGTAACTCGAACACTACATCAACACATGACTTTTGGGTTCTCTCACTGTCGTCAAGGTAGTTTTTATCAGCTTTCTTGGAGACCAACAGGGATGTCTCACTATCTTGAACCTTATCTGCATTACTTCCTTCACCATTGCATAATGGGGTACTGTTCTCCAATATTTTGTCCGCATTCTAAAAGAGAAACAAGCAGACACATCACAGGTTTACCATGTTGTATATGAAACTCATTTTGGTAAACAGTTCAGTAGTAAAGTGCACAGGATAACAGCATGAAACAAACATATATCTATGTACCATGGTCACTTTATGGTCTATATCATACTAGTTTTTGTTGCCAAATCAAGATAGAGACACAGTTCAAATAATATTTGTTCAAGACAAAGCAGAATAGACAGAATATAAGTGTGGGAAACTAGACAGCAATAACAACAGTTGTAATGTGCATGGCATGAGAACATAACTGTTTATTCAATTGGAACTGAAATCAACATAGAGCAAGTTACAACAGCAAACACGTTAAAGAAACAGGTGTAAAACATACCTATTGCGCCATTGGAGTTTCAATTGCATCCTTCAAATTTGAAATTAGTTGGCATGAGTAAATACAGTGATGCAAGAGCAAAGTAGTATGAACCATAGCTACGGAACCTGACCTGAGAACAATTCTTCTTCTGCTTTAAGCGTTGACTTGGGGTTCGGAGTGGTGGTCCTCGTGCTATGGGCACTGCAGTTGCCTTACTAACTGCTCGTGTTTGGGTGCTCTGTGGTGGAGACGGTGCTGTGTCAACGGGAACTGGGATACTATCTGCTGGGGTTGGGGTTAGAAGGGGTGTAGATGGTTCTCTGTCCAACTGGGTAGGGGTACAATCTGCGTGAGTCTGGGTCATGTGTGGTGGGGCTGGTTCTTGGGCAAGTACAACTGTGGTTCTATCTCCATCGACAGGTAGCACGATCTTTTCTAAAGACCGTGTTTTTACTCCCACAGATACTGCCATCACCCCCTCCAATTGAAATGGCTGATAAACAAGAGAAGTAATTGAATGTACAGACATTGTAAGATAGACAGGTGCAACGGATAGTAGGGAAGAAAACAGGGCATGAAATAATTCACATTTATGTGGTCTA
This sequence comes from Triticum aestivum, assembly GCF_018294505.1. Classification (NCBI taxonomy): domain Eukaryota; kingdom Viridiplantae; phylum Streptophyta; class Magnoliopsida; order Poales; family Poaceae; genus Triticum; species Triticum aestivum. The sequence continues at coordinate 81,684,345 of NC_057808.1, forward strand.
ACCAAACAGAATAGCAGGACATAATTTCACATATATGATGGCTAATTAAACAGGATAGCATGACACAATTTCACATGTATGATGGCTAACTAAACAGGATATAATGACATACTTCAAAATATGATGACTATGTAAACAAGATGACATGATATCACTATACGATGTGTCTATTAAAGTGGTTGGCATGCCATAAATCACAAACATGCCGTCGATGGAAACATGATGGCATGATATAATTCACGGATAGAATGACATAATTCAAAATATGATGACTATGTAAACAGGATGAGATGATATAACTATATTATGTCTTTAGAAAATGTGTTGGCATGCCATAATTCAGATACATGCTGTCTATGTAAACATCATGGCATGATATAATTCAAATATATGATTTATATACTAAGGAAGTGAGCAGATGGCAATCACATATATGATGTGTCAACTAAGGAAATGGCATTCAATATCGTGTATATGATGTAAACTAAGCATTGCAATACAACATATGCATGATATGAGTAATATGACCCTGCCAAGTTTGAGCATACACCTCAGGGGGATAATAGGACTAGTCATCTGCCTCTGAATCCTCCTCTGAAGAGCTATCTATACCAACAAGATATCTGCTTCAGCAGGTAGCATTGTCTGCTCTGAAGACCTTGTTTTCACTCCAGATTTCTCCATCACCAATTCAAATGGCTGATGCACAGGAAGAGCAGTTGAATATACAAACATTGTCGACAAAAGCAATGAGAAATACAAAAAAAAGGACAGCATGATATAATTCACATATATGACGTTTGGCTAAACAGCATGGCATTGCATAATTCACATATATAATGCCTTGCAACAAGATAGCATTGCATAATTCACATATATAATGTCTTGCAACAAGATGGCATTGCATAATTCACATATATGGTAATTAGACACTAAACATGTGGCATTCACACAAAGCATGTCTAAACTAAGCAAATGACATAGCAATGCAAGATACCATACGCACGATATGAGCAACATAACCCTGCCAAGTTAGAGCATGCACC